>NC_057386.1:47294139-47408331 GCF_019320065.1 Cervus canadensis | reverse complement strand
CATGGTCTTAGTTGCTCCAGGGCATGTGGCATCTTCCCAGACCAAGGATTGAACCCGTGTGCCCTGCATTGGCAGGCAGATTCTTACTCACTGTGCCACCAGCAGTCCTGGATCTTACCCTTACCACTCTTTCCCACTCTGTCTACTCACTGATGGCAGCCTTCTGAGGGTATCTAGATGTGACTTGAACAAGTCCTTTTAGCGACTTCCCTGGTGTTCCAGCAGCTAAGACTCCTGGCTCCCAATGCAGGGGGCCTAGGTTTGGTCCCTTATCAGGGAACTAGATCCCGCATGCTGCAACTAAAGATTCTACATGCCACAACTAAATGGATCCCACGTGCTACAGCTAAGACCCAGTGCAGCCAAATAAATAAATATTGAAAACAAAACAGGGACTCTCCTGGTTGTCCAGTGGCTAAGACTCTGAGCTGTCAATAGTGGGGCCCTGGGTTTGATCCTTGGTCGGGGAACTAGATCCCATATCCACAACTAAGACCCTGCCCTGCCAAATAAATAAAAGTAGGTATTTCAAAACAAAGCAAAACAAAGCTAGTCCTTTCAGCCGCCACGTGGTACCCACTGAGCAGGACCTCTTGATTTTTCAGGCACTGCTCATCCAACACCAGGACAGCCTCTCCCAGGCCTCCCCTCACACACCGGGGCGCCAGGATCGGAGTCTCCCACTGGTCCCTTCTATTTACTAGATCCTTCCCAAAGCAGAGCTGTTTTCCCCCGCATTCGTGTTTGGGTGTGTCTCACTGAAAACGCGAGGAGTTGTAGGAACTGTAGATAGACATTCTTTATTCACAGCAGCAAGGCCGACATGCTGTATTCTCTCCTGGCTGATCCAGCGGACACAGCCCTGTGTGCCAAGGGCTTTTCGGGTGGTGTTTGTGTAGGCAGGGTGCCCCTGCGCAGGGCTACAAATGATCTCAGTAAAGTCACCGTTTACAGACTATGGGAGGAGAATGCGAGAACGTGGGCAGAAAGCCCGACCACCGCCATTTTGGCGGCCTCTTATTTCCCTCCAGGGTCAAAGTGCTCTTCCCGTTATTTTAGGCCACTTCCCTTCCCCTTATGACCCCAGTGCGAATCTCAGAAGCTTGCTGATAGATGCAACACTGAACTCCGAGCCCCTCTGAATCCTACAAGTCAGAGACTTCGCTTGGACCCAGCAAGTCACAGCCGCTTGTCACACTTGTCACACCCAACGCCTCTCCCCTAAGAGAGGTTCCTCCCGGGAAACCGCTGGGGACAGACCAGGACCCTCCCACCACCCTCCAACCAGCCCCAATGTGACTCAACCCGCGACTGCGTGTGAAGTCAGAGCTTAAACTAGACCTGAAACCCCAATTTGACCTGCAGCCTCCTGGAGCCTGGTCAGGCCTGCAGGATGGAGAAGAAGAGCATCTGAGGGGCCACAAATTGGGAACGGGTTTCACTGGGGGAGAACCCGCAATGCTGGGGAACAGTGGTAGGCAGGGATCAAGCACCTCTATGCCCGGGGCCCACATATGGAAACAGCTGCTCAAACTATAACAAAACCAGGCTGATTGTGTCAGTCGCTGAAGGAAAGTCTGCATGAATAGAGCTCGGAAGACCAGGCTTATCTCTCAGGATTGCCCAATGGGCAAAGTAAATATTTAGTCCCAGCCCTGGAATGGTGCCTTCTAATTCTGTGCTGTGCTATCATTTTTCCCTTTATTCACTCACCCTGCCAACATTTGCTGCCAGTCCCACCCTGCATGGCCAGCCCTGGCCTGGCACCACCATCCTCCGATGGCTCAGACGGGATCCTCCTGTTCTCTTCCCGTAGGGCATGTTGTTGGAGAAGGTGGGCAGCAGAGACTAGCAAGGCTTCACAAAGGAATCACTTTTAAGCCGACTTTTGGCTGCCGTGTGACCCTCATGAGATGCAAGTCACAAACAGGGGAGGGACAGGAAGAGCCTTCCAGATCTAGGGAACAGCACGTGTCCCCAAGGCTCTGGCTGGACTGGTGGTTTCTACACTCAAGCTTAAGCACTGAATTCAAGCAAGGACTGTAGGGTTTATGTGATATCTTTTGGAAACCCGTGAATGGACTTTTGGGCCAACCCAATAGATGGGGTGGCCACTCACTGTCTGGGAAGGGGTGAGCTTCCCTACCTCGCTGAGCCTTGGTTTCCTTCAGAAAAGTGATGGTAAGAGAGGGTGCTTGAAGATCAGATTGTCTTGGGTCCAAATCCTACTAGCCATCCCTGGGTCCCTGTCTTTCACTTCTTTATCTGGAAAGTGGAGAACATACCCATTTCAGAAGCTAAGGATTGAGATAGTATGTCAAATCCTTCCATCTGTGTAAAACGTTGGCTGCTCTGATTATACTGTTGATAGTTGTGTACAGTTGGGAGCAGCAATCCCTGCACCAGGGTCCTTCCCAGCAAATATTGATTGAAAGCCTACTGCACGCTCTGTACTATTTGGATGTTTGATGGCCCCAGGAAGCCCAAGCAATTGTGTGTGCAGGATGTTTACTAAGGTTTGCCTTGAGGACCAACACTGGGGGTGGGAGGAGATGGAGCCAGGGATCCTAAAGAGAGAATTGGGGTGGTCGTGCAGGTGCAATGCTGACCTCGATGGGTCACCACGGAAAGCTCCTTGCGGGTCACTGTAAATGGGGCCTGCCCTTTACCTGCACCGCCTGCCCCCCGCCCCGCCCCGAACCCTGTTGGCCAGTCAATGGCTGGGGATCTGCAGAGAGGAGTGTGACCTTGAGCAAAGAGGCCTCTCCTCCCTGGAGCGGCCAAAGGCTGAAGATGTCCGAACTCTGACAGCACTCAGAGCTGGGACTCGCTGTTCCTAGATGAGGCCCCTGCCCTGAGCCGCACATCACAGTGTCCCCATGAGCAGGAAGCAAAAACAGATGAAAATCCCCTGCTGTCCTGAAGCAGTTGTTCTAGTGGGAGTTGAAGTTCTAAAGGTTGCTGTCAGGATGAGATGAGATAATAGGTGTAAAGTACCTTTCAAAGGGCCTTGCATAACAGAGTAGGCATGCAGACAGGGATAACGACAGATAGTTAAACAGATGGGGAGATTTCCAGGTGAAAGGACGGCAAGGAAGAGCCTCTAATGTGAATGGATGGAACTCAGAGTGTCTGGATCCTTCTCTGCCTGCACCCCAGGCTGTGACTTGGATGGGTGTTCCAACCCCGATGGGGTCCCGCGCTTCTTAAGCCTTTCCTCAGTTTGTAAATAAAACCCTGGCATCAGGTCCCACTGGACCCCACCCGAGCCGGCAGCCTGGCGCGGCCTGAGGGCTCCCTTCCGCCAGAGGTGGCTGGAATGATGGGCGGGAGCCTGGCTGCAGGAAGGGAGTCCTGGCACGCTCTCTGGAGGGGGGCTCTGGCAGAGACCAAGGAGATAAAGAGATTTCCCTGGCAGAGACCAGGGAGATAAAGAGATTTCCCTGGCACCGGCCTCTCCCTGGTTGTCCGGGAACGGTGGGGAGGAAATCCACTGACAGAAGGGCCTGCTCTGACGCCCTCCAGGGCTGAGCCAGCTGCCCTCCCCTTGAGAGCCAGATGAAACACAGTCAGGTCTTCAGGGAGGGGAAGCCCACTGATCAATCTGCTCGCAGTTACCAGGGCTGTGGGCCCCTGGAGGCAGAGGGAAGCCGGCCAGGAGACGGAAGTGGGTGGTCTTCAAGAAGGAATTCATAGGGCCTGGACTCCATCTCAGGCCTGTCTGTGCTGATCGTGCTTGGCCACCTCTCCAGTGGACTCTGAACTCTCTGCTTAGTGCCTGTGGGAACAACAATGGAAGGATAAGACCCCCTCCGGACAGGGGAACCTTGAAGATCATATCCAGGTTACTCATCACCTAAGAGAAAACAGACACTAATCACCCCTGCCTCTGGACAGTATCTATCAGAATGTAGGCACAGGCTTATCGGTTATTAACTGGTTGGAATGTAACCGTGGGCTTATTGATTATTAACTGTTTGAACACATAACATGTGAATGATGGAGTTATTGTGATTGTATTTACCCTTCCTTTGTAAGCATCAAGGGATTGGGGTGGTGGGTTTGGACACGTACACATGGGTTATAAAAGATTTTCACAAATGCTGGTCGGGGTCCTGGGCTAAGAGGAGACTCTGCCTTGGGCCCACCGGTGTAATAAACTGCACTCCACTATCTGCATTGTCCTTCTGAGTGAGTTTGTTTCCTGGAAAGCATGGCTATAACAGTCTCAGCCTCTTCGTCCCTCTTTTTTTCTTTTTTCCCTTTCTGTCTTGTCCCTCTTTTGTCCACCCTTTTCTCTTGGCCTCAGTTTCCCAGGTGGGATGAGGGAAGGGCCATCAGACCCAGTAAACCCAAATATGTGACACAGATAAACAACAATGATAACGTAAGCGTGAAATGAAAGTCGCTCTGTCATGTCCGACTCTTTGTGACCCCGTGGACTGCAGTCCATAGAATTCTTCAGGTCAGAATACTGGAGTGGGTAGCTGCTTTCTTCTCCAGGGGATCTTCCCAAACCAGGGGTAAAACCCTGGTCTCCTGTGCTATAGGCAGATTCTTTATCAGCTGAGCCCCCAGGGAAGCCTAATGTAGGGGTGCCCCATGCAACTTGGGAGGGAAAGGCTAAAATGTATTTGTTGTTTATCTGAAATTCACATCTGTCTGGCAGCCCTAGGCAGGTGCCGACCCTGTGCTGGGGGAGGCCTGCAGCAAATCCGGATAGGAGGGGCGCCCTGGGACAGCAGGGACAGAGCCAGAGCTGAAGGGAGAGATGTGTCAGAGGGCCTGGGGGTGAGTTCACAGCTCCTGGGGAAGGACCGCAGGAAAGTGAAATGGGAAGCCAGTGCCCAGGCCCTCTCAGTCCCACAGCAGGGAAGCAGACTGCCTTCTGACCTCACCTGACGAGGCAGGGACAGGAAGGACAGCTGCGGGGCAGCCCGGGCCTCCACTGGCCCCCTGGCTCCTGCTGATGCTGGCGTGAGTGTCCCTAGTGACCCTGGCAATGCTGGGCAAAGGTGGGCTGGGAGGTCTGACTCCGTGAACTGTTCTGTGGATGAGTGAGATGGGGCAGGGGGCTGGGGGATGCCCCTGAGTGTCTGAGCAAAGGGGCAGACACCGTGTGTGTGTGTGTGTGTGTGTGTGTGTGTGTGTGTGTGTGTGTGTGTGTGTGCGCGTGTGTGCTGTGAGGTGGGGGAGATCCTCCCTTAGGTAGGAGTGACACGGGTCCCCCACCATACACCAGCTGCTGACCCCAGAGGCGAACCAGTGCTTCTGCCCTTGGAATTCCAACCTCTGCTTCCCATTCTCTACCTCGGTCCCTGGAAGCAGCCAGTTTTTTCCCCATCTGTAGGCCTTACCCATTCTTTAATGCTCTCTAATAATAATAATAATAAAAACATAATAGAGACTTCCTGGTGGTCCAGTGGCTGGGCCCCCACTCTCCTAATGCAGGGGGCCTGAGTTGGATCCCTAGTCAGGGAATAGATGCCACAAGCGACAACTAAGATTTTGCATGCTGCAAGTAAATAAAGAAGAAAAAAAACAAAACAAACAAACATAATAATAACTACAAACTAATACAGCCTCTTGGCACAGTATCTTGTTCCATCTTTATAGCAACCCTAAGAGGTAAATGAGCTTCCCTAGTGGCTCAGTGGTAAAGAATTTGCCTACCAATGCAAGAGACAAGGGTTCTGTCCCTGGCTTGGGAAGATCCCCTGGAGGGCATGGCAGCCCGCTCCACTATTCTTGCCTGGAAAATCCCATGGACAGAGGAGCCTGGTGGGCTGCAGTCCATGGGGTCGCAAAGAGTTAGGATGTATCGACTTGACAACTCAAACAACAACAAAGGGGTAAATACCATCCTTATCCCCATTTTACAGATGAGCAGACAGGCTCAGATGGTGACTTAAATGACCAAAGTCACCTCACAGAGCTAGTCAGCAGGAGAGGGACCAAACCCATGTCTGTGTGGCTCCGGGGTGCCTGCTCTAGGGTCTGTACCTGTGGTTTGTGGGCCCTCGGCCCAGGAGTCTTGGGGGAAAGGCTCAGATGGGACTCTTTCTCCCTGAATCATCCATCCCCAGCACAGAGGAAATAATAGCATGTGTTGAAAGAAAAATCTTGTTCCCGAGTGTACCCAGTCTGTTCCCTGGCCCCCGCGGCTCACCCCGCCCTCCAGGCTCTGCAGGGCCGACACGTGGAGTAGGAGTCCGGTCTCGGCTGGTCTCAGCAGGGACGAGGGCTCTGAGGAAGGAACTGGCTTGTGACTTGTCTGTCCCGTGGCTCCCTCCAGAGGAAGCCCCTCCCTGGGCGCAGGCTGGCCGGGAACATGTCCTTGGTCCCCAGAGGAGATAAAGCCTTTGTCCTGATTGAGATAAACAAACAGAGCTGCTAGAAGTCGAGTAACGTGAGGTGCAGGAGCGCCCCACCCGCAGTCGCGGGCCTGGCCTTCCTCCCAAGGTCGCCAGCAGGAGCCTGAGGACAGCTAGGCCCACCCCTCTTGGATCAAAGGGCCACGCTCAGCCCACTTTGCAGGGGGATAAACTGAGGCCCCGAGCTCCATTCCTGGGAGGGTACCAGCTTTCTGGCTTCTTCCCACCCCTCACCCACAGGGGGCACGGGCCTCGGGCCCACCACAATATCTGCAGCATGGTCTCCAGGCAGGCAGGCCCTGGAGTTCTTTGAAAGGGCAGCCTTCACCTATGTCCATTTCCACCACCACCACCCTTGACTCGGGGCCCCTATAGACCCCTGGACCCTCCCCCCCCGCCACTTCCCTTACCCCCTCCCAACACTGTCCGCACAGAGCCTCAGGAAGCAGGGCCAGCAAGTGTGCAAACGGAGAGCCAAGATGGGGAAGTTTATTTTCTAAGAATCATCTAAATACATGGGGAGTATTTTTAGCCCCTGGCTCCCTCCCAGATGCCAAATCTAAACGGGGGCCCGAGAGACAGCCCGTCAGGGACACCGAGCGGCGCGTGGAGACTGGGTGGGGCAGGGTGCTGTAGGACCCCACCCTGTCCAGGCCCAGAGGTTGGATGACTGTCGGGGAGAAGGCTGGCTGCGGAGCCAAGGATGCAGAGAGTGACCGCAGCCTCTGACAGGTGCCCTAACCCCGCCGTCTGCCTCAGCACCCTCAACCCACACGCAACCGCAGGAATACAGCCTTAGAGGATCGTCTTGGGGCCCACAGTGGCTCCAGTAGGCATTCACTGCGTTCCAGCCTCCCCGTGCTAGGAGCCGGGAAACTAGAAGTCAGGTGGGGGCCCAACCCTTCAGCCATGGAGGCTTCCCCAGGCCTGGCCAGCTGCAATGCCGTGTGTGTGTGTGTGTGTGTGTGTGTGTGTGTGTGTGTACACATTGTTATGCCCAATGCAAGGACTCAGAAGCAAATGAAAGAGCTAGGGGCTCCTCCTAGCGCCCCCTCATCTCTGGGGGAGCTGTGTCAGGAGCCAGGCCAGACTGGAAGGACTGATGCCGAAGCCGAAGCTCCAGTACTTTGGCCACCTGATGCAAAGAGCCTATTCACTGGAAAAGACCCTGATGCTGGGAAAGATTGAAGGCAGGAGGAGAAGGGACGGCAGAGGATGAGATGGTTGGATGGCATCACCGACTCGATGGATAAGAGTTTGAGCAAACTCTGGGAAATAGTGAAGGACAGGGAAGCCTGGCGTGCTGCAGTCCATGGGCACAAGGAGCTTCAAACCCATTCTCCTGAGACGGGGTCTGCAGGGGCTGGGGTCGCTCTCAGGAACACACCAGCCCCTCTCCCCAGCCTCTGGGATTGGAGCCAGTCCCCGGGGGCGGGGCTGCCCACTGCCCGAGTGACCGGCCCGCCACGACCTTGCTGTGAGTGGAGTGCAGATGGCACCTGCTCTGGCCGCCAGGCACAGGCCCTGGACAAGCTGTGCCTGTTCCGGGCCCCTCTGGTCAGGTTTATTACTGTGGGATCAGGGGGTGGAGGCGGGGGCGGTCGTGCACCTTCAGCTAGGGGGTTGGAGAAGCCCAGGCTCCCCTAGTCTTTGGCAGAGAGCTGGGACTTCCTGGTTCTGCTGTGGCGTTATTAGTTACCAAATATTGCCAGGAGGGCAGGGTTGGGGGTGGGGGGGTGCAGGGGGGAGGGGCAGTTCAGACTTCCAAGAGAGAGAGCGCTGAGCCTGGGAAGGGTGAGGAGGAGGGCACAGCTGAGATCTCAGATCCGCCCCCAGGCTGTGTGGGAACCAAAGAGAACAGGTTTCAGTCCATACACCCCCTGCTGACACAAGCTGCCTGCTGTTGCCATAGTGACGGCAACACCCACCCCTCCACCACCCCAAGGCTGGCTGTGTGGTCACCAGTGAAGGGAGAGGGTGCTTATTCTTGGCCACAAAGGAGAAAAGGGAGAGGGAGGCTGCTATGGAAGGGGCATACCCTTCGTCCCCCAGGCCTAGCTGGGGGTGGTCAGGGCCTCTGAGGGTTTTGGAGCCAAAGAAGGCTTAGAGGTCACCTCCTCCACCCAGCTCTGCTCCAGAGGCCAGCAGCAAGCCAGGGCTTTGAGCATCGGGTGCTAGAATCCCGTGTGTGCCGGCCGAGCCCCATGTCTTCCGTAAGCCTCACCCCCAGACCAGAAGCCTGTTACCGAGGCTGTTCCCATGATCTCAGGTGACCTTGCCCTGCAGTGGTGGTTTGAAGTGGGGCTTGGGTTCCCAGCCAGAGATTGAGACCTGGTGGTGGCAGTGAAAGCTCCAGATCCCAGCCACTAGGCCAGTGGTCAGTGAGGGGCCCTGGGCCTTCAACTTCGCAGAAAAGAATTCCCACAAAGACAGAAAGTAGGGAAGCCAGTAAAGGATTTATTAGGCGGCAAAAGTGTACAGTACGTGTGGATAGGCACACAGGCAGCCTCAGAGGGAAAGTCCCTCAGTCGCGCCCTCATGACAATTTAAATCACTCACAAGGGGCATTTCTTCCGGGTTTCCTTTGGCCGATCTTTTTGATTGACCTGGTTCACAGTCCATCTTTGATATAGCTCAGGATCCTCCCATGTGTACACAAGCATCTTAGCCCTGGTGGATTCTACTGCAAAGGACTGTGGGTAGAGTATCCCTTGACTTCACTCTCCTTTGACCTCCAAGGAGCCTTTCTGCAATTATGTGGTTGGGGAGGTCTCCTGACTTCGAGAATGAGAGATGTGGTCTGGGCAGGGCCCAGCTTCCTGCCTTAATTTTCCTGCTCTTCTTGTCTTGCAGCTTCGGTCCACAGGGAATGAATCTGCAGTCACTTTACCCCCGGGGAGGGGGGGCCTCTACCTCCTGCCTCACCTGCACCAACTGACCAGGCCCTGGCCCTGGCCCCAGAGCCCCTCTTTACCCAGTAAAGCCCGTTCTTGGCCTCTTCCCCTCGTCTCACATTCCTCCAAAATCCATTCTTAAAATCTATCTCACGCTCTTCCAAAACTCCAGCCCTGCCCTGGGGCCCCTCAACCCCGGGCTCCTGGGGCCTGGCCTGACTTGGGACCTGCCTCTGGGGTCCCAGAAAAGGCCTTATTTCTTTCTCCCTGGTTTTTGGACCCTCCTCTCCACATCTGCTACCTCCCAGTCTTACTCCCTCCTTGGGCTCCGGAAAGGGAAAAAACCATTAGAGACTTTGAGGGGGGCTGGAGGGGTGGCTTTATGGACAGCTCAAGGGCCAAAGACCCTGGGGTTCACGTGTGACCCCTCAGCTCCTGGACACTGCAGCAGGCTCCTAACTGCCCCCACCCCTCCCCCATGCACCGCAGACTCACTGGGCCCCTCCCCTCCCCTCCCCTCCCCTCTCCCTCTATTCCAGGCATGAACACTTGCTGGCCTCCAGATGCCCCCCGCCCCCCATCCCGCCTCCTTCAAGTCTTCCACTGGGTGCCCCTACCCACTGAGGTCTTCCCTGACCACCTTCTGTTCCTGGTTTAGCTGGCTCACAGCTCTCACGGCCTTCCGATAAACTGTGCAGTGTGTTTCTTTTATGTATAGTGTCTCCAGCGAGACTGTGAACTCCAGGAGGACAGGCATTTCTGTCTTATTCCCTGCCATAACCCCAGTGCCTAGAACATAGGTGCGCAAGAAATATTGAGGCAAAGCAATGAACCCCACCACCCACCCTGATTAGGCTGTATGCATGCACTTTGCATACAGAAAGGCCAGGCTGGGTGTCAGCTGCCTCTGCCGGGCGCTCACTGGGCAGCCTTCACCAGCCTCCTCTCCTTTTGGGGCTTCTGCATGTGTGTGCGTGTGTGTCCGTGTGTGCAAGCACGCGCACGCGCTTATTCTGTTCAGTCGTGTCGTGATTCTTTGAGACCCCCACAGACTACAGCCCGCCGGGCTCCTCTGTCCACAGGATTCTCCAGGCAAGAATACTGGAGTGGGTTGCCATTCCCTTCTCCAGGGGATCTTCCCGACCCAGGGATCGAACTCAGGTCTCCTGCATTGCAGGCAGATTCTTTATCAGCTAATTGACCAGGGTAGCCTTTCTGGGCCTCTGCTTCCTGCCTTATATAACTAAAGGCTGGGCTGGACCTTCTCCAGCTGTCACTGCGTTGGAACTCTGAGGTCCTTTCTCCACTTCTCCAAGCGGGGTGTCAGCAAGAGGGGATTCACAAGGGTGGGAGGGGTGCCTAGGGGCCCTGCTCAGAAGTCTCCAGGCCCTGAGGCGCCCACGCTGGCAGCCTGGGGTGGGTTGAGGAGAACAAGGCAGCAGTAGTTGTGGGAACTAAAGACAGACTTTCCTGGCCATCCAGTGGTTAAGAATCCGCCTTCTAACACGGGGGACATGGGTTCGATCCGTGCCTGGGGAACTAAGATCCCACATGCCTTGGGGCAACTAAGCTCACCTGCCACAACCACTGCTCCCAAAAGGAAAGATCCCAAGAGACACACAGAAGGAAAAAAAAAAAAAGCGAAACAAAAAAACTGCGCAGATTTGGGAAAGTTTTTTCCAAAAATAGATCCATATTTTAATCACCATCGAAGTCCAACCTGAGAAGCCTGAGGGACAGAGGCCAAGCCCTCTTAAGGGCTGAGACCAGAGGTCAAGTGTCCAGGAGGGAAGGGTCACCGGAGGAAGCCCACCGTCAGGCAGGCGAGCGCGGGGGCCAGCAGGGTGGGCAGCGGCTGGGACAGCAGCGGTCCTGGGGCCCTGGACCTGAAAACCTGGCGCTGGCCCAGGCTCTGCACGGGCCTGACGTTGTCCGTCATGTTCACGCTCTGCTCCTGGTCATAGAACAGCTTCTGGGAGAAGGCCAAGATCTGTGGGAGGGACTCGTCAGGGAGGGAGCCGGCGGGCCGGCCCTGCTCACTGTGTGGCCTCTCTGAGCCGGCTCAGGTTCTCGCGCAGAGGAAAGGAATGAGGGATGCGAGGCGCGAGGCGTCCGCGGGTCGGGGCGGTAAGGACGGGCTCAGCTCCAGTTAGCTTCCTAAGCAGAGGGGACTCGCGCTCTCGGTTTGGAGAGTGCTCGGTTCCTCTTCCTACCGTCGTGTTATCAGAGAAGAGTGGTTCTCAAGCTGGAGCTGGCATTAGCCTCACCTGGGGCTTGTCGGGCCCCAGCGCGCCCCGCCGCCCGCCCCCGCCCCCGGGCAGGGCAGGCTGCACCCTGGGGTGGGCCCCGCGTACCTGGTCCCTGTGGAGCTGTATCGGCTCCTGGAACACGGTCCAGACCACCTTCTCGTCGCAGGTCGGCGTGGTAAGTGAGCCCAGGTAGCGGAAGTAGTGCCTCAGACTATCCTCCTCCGGGAGCAGGTCGAAGAGGCTGATGCTGCTTTTCATCGTGGTGTTCATATCTGCGGGGACAGAGGTCACCCCCTCACACACCTCACTCAGAGCTCAGGCCCCCCACCATGTGGACCTTCCTTTAAAATATATATATGTATGTATTTATCTATTTGGCTGTGCTGGGTCTTGGGGGGGTCTTTATTTGCAGCATGAGGAATCTGATTCCCTGACCAGGGATCGAACCCCGGCCCCCTGCACTGGGAGCACGGAGTCTTAGCCACCGGGCCACCATGGAAATCCCTGGACCTTCCTTCCTAGGACAAAGTCTCCATCCCACCCCCCCTCCCGAGACCCACACCTCCCCTCCCGAGACCCCCATCTCCCAGTCCCCTCCTGACTCACTGGGTCTGGGGATGTGAGACAGCGCCTCCACCAGGGGCTGGAAGTTCACATTGTTGGATCCGTCCTGGAATAGGAGGGAAGGGGGCTTAAGAGAGGCTTGCAGGGGGAGCGGGCGCGGGGGGGTGGGGTGACCACCAGGTCATTCTCCGGGTCTGGGGTGGGGTGGGCAGGCAGTTTCTAGGACGGAGAACCTGAGAGGCTCCGGGCTCCCCATGGTGGGGTACACAAGTCTCTGAGTACCAGAGGGGACGTCTGAGCCTCCCCAGCCCCCTCCTGCCTTGCTGGGATCCCGGGCGCCTGAATCCTAAGAACCAGCCCCTCTGACCCTGGGGGTAGGGGCCCACCTCCACCATGAAGGCCAGCACCGCGATCTCATCTTCGCCCGCATTCCTGGATGGCCCCTTCTCTTTCTCATGCACTATGTGCATCTGGTCAGGGGTGAGTGGGATGGAGAGAGAGCCCGTCAGAGCGTGGACCACCCTCCTCGCCCGAAGCAAGCATACCCAGGGCCCAGCCAAGGCATGGACCCCCAGGAAGAAGTCCCTCACCTCCATGGCAAAGCGCTCCCCGTTGAAGGTGTGCTCTGAGCCCCGGTCCATCGCCTTGGACCAGTGCAGGTGCAGCTGCTTGGCCCGGTACCGTGTGCTCAGTCCTCCTCCGGCGATCGAGACCTCGTCTCCCAGCGACACCATCACTGGAGGGGATGGGAGGGGGCAGCTCCTCGCACCCCCCTCCTAGCCTCTCCCAGCCCCCATCCCAGCTCCCCCCAGGCAGGACTTCTCTCCCATCTCCCTCCCATCCCGGGCTGCAGTCCTGAAGGGACAGGGCGAGTGGCACAGCCTGGCCCTTCCCCTGGCCCCTCACCACCCGCCTCTCCCTCTGCATGTCCCCCATTGCCCAAATCCGCGGCTCAGCCTGGTCCCACCCTTGCTTCGACCCCCTCCACGCGTGGCGCCCCAGTGTCTTCAGGGCGGCGTCCAAACTCCCCAGCCCCGAGCCTAGCTGGGCTGACCCTGGGCTGCCTCTGTCCTGCACGCACATGGGGCCACACACAGCCCCTTGAACACCCCAACTGCTGCAAGCCCCCATACCTTTGCACATACTGTTCCTTCTTCCTAGAACCTGTCTCCACCCCAGCCCAAACAGCTCTGATTGAAACTACCACTAGAGATCCCCTCCTCTCCCAGGCCCACCCTGCTCCCCCTCTCGGCCCCTCCCCTGGCAAAGGTGCCCCTCCCGGGAGGAGCCCAACCTTCCAGTCCCCAGGGAACGGGGGTCCCAAGACCAGGTGCCCCTGCTGCCCTGCCCAGGGCCTCCACCTCGCATGCCCGATACTCACCTGTATGCCCGTTGTTTTCCACGACCCATTGGTGCTTCCTGTCGTAGCCAGAGAAGGAGAAGCGCCCCAGGTTTGGGTCCAGCTGAGTCTTGGCTGTGACGATGTTGACGGGGGACTGACGGTTGTTCTGGCAGCTGCCTTCCCACTCATCTGGCCCTGAGCAGGGAGGGAGGCTGGGCTGGGAATCAGGGGCGCCTGACTCAGGTCCGGCCTGGTTCAGCAAGGTCCTCCTCTGGCGGCTGGCAGACTGTGCTGGGGGATGCCCGGCATAGAACTCCACCCTCTCCCTCCTTCCTCTTCAACACACACACACACACACACACACACACACACACACACACACAGAGTCAGCAAGGCATAATGTGGGATGGGGTGGGACTAGGCTGTGAGCTCTGGGGTACGGGACCACCTTGGATGCTCAGCTGTGAAAGGAGAACGCTGGTGATACCTGCTTCCTGGGGGTTCTGAAGTTCGAAGGAGCTGGGTGGGAGAGTGAGTGGAAGCCGTGGAGTCCCCTGGAAGGGCCTCTTGTGAAAGGACTCCAAACCCTGACACTGAGCCTTGTCCAGGCACTCGGGGGAAGTGGGGGGCAGGGCGGGGTGGGGAGTGCCCTCCGGCCACCGAAACCGCAGAGGAGGCAGCAAAACGTTTCTGCCTTTGATGCTGCTGATGATTTATTTCAGAGGACGGAGGGCTGACTTCTTAGGTGACAGAGGTGATGACAGGAGGTACCAGAAAAAACTCTGCTTGAGCGGAGCACTGAGCACCAGGAGAGTGTGTGTGTGTGTGTGTGTGTGTGTGTGTGTGTGTGTGAAGCTGATATCTGCCTGCGGCCACCACCACCCCTCATCCTTTCCGCCCTCCCTGGGTCTCTGTTTCTACCTGGACGGTCCCTACCCCAAGACTCCCCGCACTTACCCAAGCAGGTGTAGTTGGAGGGTTTGAGTTGAATCTGGTAGCACCAGTGTGATGCTGGAAGGGAGAGAGGAGGGACGTGAGGCCTGAGCAGATGCATGTGGGAGACACTGGCCCCTCCAAAGCCGGTCAGCTCTCCCCAGGGGCCAGCATCACTGTTGTTCATCAGCCTCCCCCAACCAGACCTGGAAGGAGAGGCTCTGGGGAAAGGGGAAGAGGAAGATTAGGGCCGGACACCCCCCTCTCCTAGGACAATACAGCCACGTTCAGCCTGGTTGCTTTCCCAGAGCTGATGGGGTGATGGGGAAGATTAGGCTAGCCCCTCCCCAGAACACGCCCTCTTGCACTGTGTTCGTCAAAGGCACCTAGGCCTTCTCCCCTGTCCCAGCATCTCACAGTCCTGGTGAGGGTCCTGACCTTGCCTTCCGATCCCCCACTCTGCCTCAGGACAGAGAAACAGCATCGCCCCCAAAAAAGGCTGCATCATGAATGTAGCGCCCTAATGAAAGATTTGACAAGAGGACAAACTGCACAGGGAAACCTCTCCTCTGTGCTTTCTGCCCAGTGTTTCCTTAAACCTGAAGCTGCTCTAAAATCAGTCTACTGATTTAAAAAAAAAAAGCTTGGCCAGCAGAGTGGATGAAGCATTTGATCAGAGCTGGAATTGGATAAGTCACCTAATCTGTCTGAGCCTTAGTTTTGCCACGTGTAAAATGGAACTAATACCACCCACAGGGAGGATTAAATGAGAGATGGGAGAAAGTGTTCCAGGCAGCCTGGAATTTAGTCAAGTCCTTCCCTTTCCCTTGCCTCCCTCCCTCCCTCCCTCCCTGCCCCCTTCTGTCGGGCACAGATGGCCAAAGTTAAGGAGGGGCTGAGAGGAGAGAAATGAAGTGAGCTGGAAAGAACTCAGGGATGAGGAAATTCCTAAGAAAAGCACAGCTTCTCCAGCTCAGCCTGAGCTAAGGCCTCTGAGCATGTCCATCCCCACCCAACCCCACCTCCTCTGGGGTCCCTGCCATGAACATGAGATGGGGAAGGGGCAGGTTTTCAGTGGGAGGTGGGAGGGAGGCCAGCAGAGTAAGCATCTAGAGGACCCTGGCCCCCCATCCTCCCCAAGCCCCCCACCCCCACTCAGCCTCCCCAAACCAACCCCCCCACCCTACCCCTGGGAGCCACCTTGGGTTTCACAGTCTCCAAGTTCTGTATCAAACGCTTCTCCTACTTTGCTGGCACAGCCTCTTTCAGTGATAGAGCATCCCTGCAGTGTCTTCCCCAGGCCAGTCCATCCCCTGCCTGGGACAGGGTTCTGTTGCCCCCCAGGACTCTGCATCTGGGCAAGCCCCACGAGGGGCAGCAAAGGGTAGCAGCCACTTCCCATCCAGGCCCCTCTCTGCACACAGGCAGAGGTCAGATGCCGGAGCCCATCACCTGGCCTCCAGTCCTGCTTGAGTCTTGCTTCTTCTCTGCAGCAGACTTCCTTAACTCTTCTGAGCCCACTAGCTTCCTTCCCCAGGCAAGAGGAGCTGCCACGGATCTCCGGATCTCCCGGACCCAGTGTCTGAGCACACACTGGATGGGAGGTCAGCTGCGGCCATAAAAGGCTCCCTGTGTATCCACCTCTCAGAGGTCCCGACGGCACGAGGGGCCACTGGAGTGGAGCCAGCCCTTCCCTGTAACTGAAGCCCAGCGGGAAGGGCTGTTACAGGGCAAGCCTGACCTGAGCCAGGCTCCTCAGGACCCAGTTCTGGCAGGTGGAACCCCCATCGCCTCCCCAGAGCCCATCTGGTCCAGGCTGAGCTTTTCTTAGGAATTTGCTCTTCCCGCCTTCTGGCTTCAGCTACTGGGATTGTAATGGTGACCTCTGATCCAGCGTCTTAATCACAGAGACTTTTGACCTGCTTGGTTGAGTGCCCTTGTAACTACCCTCTTCAGGAAGCCAAAGCCAGAAAAAGATGTGATGTTGATGAGGCCAAGGCCAGGGTCAGGTCTGTATCCAAAGGCTGAAGGTAGGGGCTGGTTTTTAGGCAAGAGATGGCAGGCTCAAACCAGCTCAGGTTCTGTGCTGGCTCGTGAGCGGGCAGCCCTTGCAGATGACTTTCAGCCAGCAGTCTCAGGCCACTTCCCAGGGACCCGGGGAAGGAGAGGAGCTACTGGAAGGTCTTGGCTCTGGGCTCTGGGTTCTGCCCAGTCCCTCTGCCCTGACCAGGGATGGAGTGAGGGAACTAAAGGCCATTGCCAGTCACTCAGCTCCGGCCCCCCACCCTTGACTTACCCACCCCTCCAGCCCCCTGCTTTAGGGATGACTGAAGATGTTCCCTCCGGTGGACCTTGCTCACCCCGCCCTCCAACTCCAGGGGGAGGGAGGGATCTTGAAAACCAGCTCAGCAAAACCCAAATATGCCCTGGGCAAAGTCTGGGTAGCTTCTGGCCAGGTCTGGGGCTCTGAAGGGGCCTGTGACCCTCTCTGCTCCTCTCTCCAGGGTAGCAGATGCCCTGGGGAATCCATTGTGCCACCTGGTCACCCTGCAGCTTCAAGCCCCCTAGGAGATGAAGTGAGGGACAGCGCTCGGCAGCTCCCAGTCAGAAAGCCCCAGCACTTCTGGGGCACACAGCTTGTACGAGGGGGTGGCTGAGAGAGGCTCCTGGCTTGCTGGGCCCAGTCCAGTGGTAGAGCTGTCAGAGCCACGTGGCTGCGGAGCGCCTGCCATGTGCCACGCTAAACACTGACACCCACTTCCTCCCTTGAATCCTTAGAAGGGTACCTGAAGACAGAATTACTTTCTGTTTTGTAAGTGAGGAAACTGACTTACCTAAGGAGGAAGCTGACTTACCAAGGAGGAAAGTGACTTACCCAAGGCCATGCAGCTACCGGGCAGCCACATTAATTGCAAAGCTGTTTCTCTTTCTATCAACCCAGAGGCTTAAGTAGGTTTCAAACCTCCAGCCCTACATACAAAAATGTTCACATCCTGTCTTCTCTCTCAGGATGCCTGTCACGTCCCCACCATTAAGTCTAAGTCTCTCCTGAAAGAGGCACCCACGGCCTCTTTCTCTGCTACTGGTGGGGCACCCTCACCCTCGACTCACTTCCAGGGAGGAGCATCTAGCTTTAGAGAGGAGATGTGGCCAGGTGGACCCCAAGGACCATCCCAGGGGTAGCTGGGAAGGGGAATGGCAGATGGGGGCCTCCTTGCAAGGAGATGGTTCCTCTTGGAGTGCGGAGAAAGTGCCAGATCAGATCGGATCCCCGTGCCCAGACGCCGGAGGCGCCTTCAGCTCCTTATCAAATATTAACACCCCTCTCCTGCCACCTCCCACCTAGGCGAATAATTAAGAGCTCGGCCTCACCATTAATCTTTAAACGAAAATCACCCTGGCCAGAAAGACCGGCTTGGCCGGGACCTCGGGTCTCCGGATGCCCCCCGCCAGGCTCCATACACGGCGCCGGAGGTGAAGGGTGCTGGCAGCCTCCCGGGGGCAAGGAATCAGGGCGGAAAGCGGCGATGCCAGGGCTGCACGGGACCCAGTTTGTTGCCCTTGGTCCGAGCCGAGGGTAGCTACCAAGCACTGAGCCCCCGCGGGACGGACAGCGACCCACGACAGACCGAGGCGCACAAGCAAGGGCGTGAGACGCCAGAAAGGGTAAGAGGCGGAGGCGGGCTGCGGGCAAAGATGCTTCCCTGAGCGGCCCCGCGGGGCCTTGCCGGCATCCTTGCCCGCAGCCCGCACGGCGCCTGGAGGAGGACCGCGGGCCCCGAGCCCCGAACCCAGCAGCCGCACCCTCGCTGCGCTGGCTCCCGGGCGCCCGCCCCGCCCGGCCGCACGCGCCGCCGCATCTCGGGCGGGCGCAGCCTGGGCGTGGGGCGGGCGCGGGCCGGAGCGCCAAGGTACCACTGAGGGGCCACCGAGGGGTCCCCGGGCCGAAGCCCTCGTTCACCTGCGCGGGCCCGGGGCGGGGCGGCGGCGAGGACCAGGAGCGCCAGCAGCAGCCGCATCCTGCGCGGGAGCCGAGCCGGGGGTCGCGCACCGAGAAGGTCGCCGCGGGTGCCGCGGTCATGCCGACCCGCCTTTTATAGCGGAGCCGCAACGGGAGGGAGCCCCGACAGCAGGACGCGGGTAGCGGCTCCTCCCCCTGGCGGAGCCTCCCCTCCCCTGGCCCTCCTGATCCTAGCGCCTCCGCTCCCCGACTAGCGCTCCCGCCCCTCCCGGGGTCACCTTTCCACCAGTGCGCGGGGGCTCCCTCACCCACCTGCGTCGGAGGCTGCGCCCCCCTCCCGGCTCCTCCCCAGTCCCACACCTGCTCTCCTGTTGGGGACTGGGAAAGCGACATCGCCAGGTACCTGGGCCACACAAGAGTGGGGCCCCAGATTCCTGCCTTGGATCAAGTTGGCGTGGACCCCTGCGCCGCCCTGTCGCCTCGGGAGCAGCCCGCGGGGCGGCTTGGAACGGGCTGGGGTTAGGGGCTGGGGGAAAGAAGCTGTCCTTCGGAGGGGTGGCGGAGTTGAGGGATGTGAAATGCTGTTTCTCGAATCCGGTGTTCCCCGAAAGCGGGGCTTGCTTCTCTCTCTCCGGCAGTGAGCGCGGATTCTCTGGGTCTTATCTCTTTTTCAGCATCTCTCCCAGGCTGCTCCGCACTTCATTTCTAAGCAACCCAAAGACTGTTCTTCTCACAGAGAATGAGGAGGCCTGTGAATTGCTGGGGGAGGGTGTCTGTGATGGCCAGCGCTGGGGATGTTGAGGGGCAGAACTGAGAAATGCATTGCCAAGGGGCTCAGTGAGAGAGGAACTGATGGGATCAGAGGGGAGGGGCTGGCCCTCTTGAGCCACCACTGCCAACCCCCCCACCCCCCAACTCCTGCGGAGACTCCTGAGATAAGATGGGAAGAGAAGAGACTGGGGTCTGAATGGACCTCTCCTTATCTCATCTGTCAGAATCTTCAGAGCAATTTAGGGAAAGGAGACTTTCCTGGGAGGAGGCTCTAGGATTTGGGGAAACCGGGCTGGGGCCCTCCCTAGAAAGGAAGCTGCCTCTGGTCCCAGGAGGGCGGCTCCCTCGCCTGGATTTGGCCCGGGGCTGCAGGAGACCCCTTCATGGCTCTAGGTACTGTGTGTCCCACATGGGGTGGGGGCTTCCGTGGGAGTGTCAGAAGCTCACTTGGACTTGGGTGGGGAATGTGGACTTGGGTGGGCCTGGGCCCCCTACATCAACAGGAAGCCCCGGTTTTCTGGTCGAGTCGCTTCCCCATCCGCTGCCAACCTCTCAGCCCCCACGGGCCTTTGAACCTAGGCAAGAGACCTCTGAAGAGGGATTGCCTCCCCCAGAACGATCCAGGCAAATGGGCTTCCTCCCTGGTCTGAGTCCTGGTTGACTCCCCCCCACTCCGCCCCCCCACCCCCCCCCACCCCGACCTTCTGGCCGGGGATCACACAGTCTCCCAGAGCGGCTTTGATCCTCAGGGAGGGGAGGGGAGAACTACACCAGGTGTAGGGTCCTATTGTCTGCACTGCCTTAGAATTTAATCACCAGCCTGGGGGAGTGATTTAATCACAAGTCAGGAGAAGATTCCACACAGGAGAAGATTCTTCTCTGGGAAGTGGATCTGTGGTCACAAGGCTGTAAAAATCTATCGTTTAGGACAGGGGAATGGAGCGAGGAGAAAGTCTATTCCTAGGAATGAAGTCTACTTCAGGGGTCCCTGTAACCCCAAGCCAGCCCCTCTTACAGGCAGGAGAGAGACTTGGAAACCTTTGGTGCGGTTAAGAGGCTATTGACTAGTGACTTGAGGTTAGTGCTCAGTTGTTTCTGACTCTACCGCCCCGTGGACTGTAGCCCACCAGGCTCCTCCGTCCATGGGATTGTCCGGGCAAGAGTACTGGAGTAGGTTGCCACTTCCTACTTCCGGGGGATCTTCCCGACCCCGGGATGGAAGCCTTGTCTCCTATGTCTCTGGCATTGGCAGGCGAATTTTGTACCACTAAGCACCACCTGGGACGCCCCTGGTGACTTTAGAGGCACTTCAAAGTCCCTTTGGGAAGAGGAAGCTGATTTCAAAGTAATCCTGCTCCCCTCCAGTCAGGGCTCCCCTTAGTAGGACCATTGAGTTGAAGGAAGAGAACCCCGCCCCTGGGGGGTGTCCCCTCTGAGGCATAAGGTGGTGAGGGGGGCGGATGTTAAGGATGGGCATTTCCTCAAGGCTGCATCTTAATCACCGGCACCACCAAGACTGCACATCTGTGACGCAGGAACTCAAGGCGGGGGGGAGTGGTGGTGGGGGGTGGGGGGGGTGGCTCCTGCTCTATCTATCATCTCTGACTCCAAGGTTACACAAAGCAGATTACTTTGTGTTGCCAAGGTCACCCAGCCTCATCTCCCAGCCTGGACCCCTGTCCTACCTGCCATAAACTTGTTACCTGTCACTGTCTAGGTCACCCTGGTCCTCGTTCCCTTGGAGGGGACAAGACCCCCTCATTACAGCAGGAGTCATAAGATCAGGGATGGGCCCTAACACATCACAGTGACTGACAGGGCCCATAAAGCTGCCAGCCTCGGGCCCAGCAGTGCCAGCCCGTCACAGCCTCCTTCCTCTTACTCCACACAGGATCCCCGAGTGTCCTGTGTTCAAGTCCTCGGTCTTCCTTTGACTCAGGGATGACCTTGGGCAACTTTCCTGCTCCTCTTTGATTGCAACTTCCTCATCTATAAAGTGGGGAGGATAACCCTGCCCAGCTGACCTCTGTCAATAAACAGTTATTAGGCCAGAGCCTGCCCAGCCCAGACTTTCACAACCAGCCTCCCAGTGCCCTGGGTGTAGCTGCTGGCACATTGAAGATGCAGAAATGAATCACAATTCTTATCCTCTGGGGGTTTTCGTGCCACAGTCCTGTCTGGATCAGGAGGGAGGCACTGGGGGAACTATAGGGCTTCAAGGTCAGTCAGCCCTGGATCACTCCTGGCCCCACCCACTTGCTCTGGGACATCAGCTGAGCCTTGGTTTTCTTACATTTGTGAAATAAAAGTCATATCCCCATCTTCCTCCCAGGGTTATGATTCTCATCATTCACTATGAGAATTCAGTGACTAAAGCCTGAGAAGGGCCAGCCCAGCCCTGGGCACATTAGCACGTGTCACCGCGACCTCTAAGCAGAGGTCCTTTCACCTGGATTGAACATGATCCTAGACAGGCATGGATGTGGCATTGGGTGGAGAGAACACTGGGTGGGACCAGAGGGGCCCGGTCACATCCCGGGTAATCCTGGTCTCCCAAGACCTCAGGAGGGGTGGGGAAGGCTGAAGGGCAAGGAGGGAAACCCCAGCCTCTGGGACCCAAAACAGGGAGATTTGGATTCAGCCTCTCCTAGGACTCTGATGGACCTTGGGTGGAGGCACACGGGGGCAAGACACCACACTCCTGGTGTCTGTAGGTCAGGGGAGGACCTAGGATGTAGCCCTTAGCAGGAAACGACCAGGAGGCCTGTGATCAGGGGGTGAGATGGGCAAATGGAGGATAAGGTAGGAGAATAGAACAGGCTTTGGAGCAACACTGCCCTGGATTCAACATCCCCGCCTCCCACTCACCCTGCATTCCCTCAAGCTCAGTGTCCTGATCCGGAAAATGGGGATGACAGCAGGGCCTCCCTTCCATACGTATGGTTAGGATTCAACTAGAGGATGCTGGGTAAAGCGCCTGGCAGAGGTTCAGGCACATAGCAAGTGCTCAATAAACCTCGGCTTTAAGCATAGCTACTATAGGTAACAGTAGCAGATGCCCATGAGGTTATGGGAGCCCAGAGGAGGTCTCCCTGGCCCAGCCAGTGGGAGCTGGGGGATGCTTCCTGGAGGAGATAAGACTCAAGCTGAGTTGTGATAAGACTTGATAAGACTCAAGCTGAGACACATCAGTGAGACAAGAGGGAGAATACTGAAGGATGAGACTGGAGGGTTTATCTGGCACCAGACAGGGAGGACTTGTCTGTTGGGGTTAGAGAGTTGGACTGATCTTTCCTTTGATGAGGGGTAGATATCAAGATCCTGATTATATAGGCCAAGAAATCTCTCAAGAGAGAGAGTCACTTGGTTGTAGAAAGCAACAGAGATGCTCAGCTATTTCTTTGAGTTATAGAAGAACTGAGGCTGAGAGAGGGCAGGGACGCACCCTTGTTGCTCAGCCCCCAGCCCAGTCCACCCCTCACCCCAGCGCAGCCCAGCCCACCCCTCAACCCCCTCCAGGCCACCTCATCCTCCCCGACACAGACACACACTCCTCCCTGCCATTGGAACCCCAGCATCCTTTTCCCCTTGTGTTCTGCCCCAGGCAGAGTCCCCTTCAATTAACAGATGATTCAGGGAAATGTTTGCAGAGGCTTCATGTCCTTGGATATTGAGATTAAAGCCACATGCAAAGCAGGCACATGCAAAGTGGGTTCTGCCACGCCTGAACATGAACCTCTGCCATGTTCTAACAGAGACAAGAAGGTGCCTGTCCAGCCAGCATCTGTGGAAAGGAAGCTGCATTCCCCGTCCCCTGGTCTCCACACCCAGCCAATTCCTCTGGTCTGCAGGGAGAACCCTGGAGGGGAGCAGAGAGAGAGCTATCTTAGGGGTGGGAACACGGCCCTCTTTGGTAGAGAGCTTGGCGGAAACTTCTGCCCCTGCACATTTTGAAATAGTAGCAGCAAGAAGCATGGAACAGTCCAGCAATGGAGATGCCATATGTTCTGTCCCCGCCCCGCAGAGGCCTCAGGAAATCTCCCCCAGGGCTGCCCCTCACCTCTCAGCCAGGGAGCCGGGTCTTATCAGCCAGAGGCTGGGCTCAGAGCCGCTTTGGATTTTCCCACATAGTATTCATATATGTTCTGGTTTGTGGTGGAAGGACCACCAGAGAGGGTGATTAGGGTGGTACCAGACAGAGGGAAAAAGGAAGAGCCATGTAGGCAGCCTTGTGGACCAAAGGGCATAGTTAACGTGATGCCAACATGAAGAGACAGCCTCTCTTAGGAGCATGTGTGTGTCTGTTAACTTCTTTTTCTCTGGTCATCCAGATAATACCTACTCATTGTAGAGTATTTGGAAAGAAGCAGGGGGAGAAAACTGCAGATAACCTTATCTCCCAGAGGTAGTCATTTTACAATTTTAACGTGTTTCTGAGGAAAAAATATTTTAAAGAAAATAGTCATTCATTCCCACCTTAATTTTTCGGTTTCATTTTTCCAACTTCCCTTTCCATTTTTATCTGCAGGCAAAGCCCTGTGGACGCAGTGAGCAATCTAGTTTCCTTTTTTAACTTTCACCTTCCAGTGTCAACACGCGTCCCGTTACCTCACCGCCCCAGCAACTGCCATTCTGTGGTTCCACATTGTTCACAGCCGTGTCATCAGTTTACTGTCCATTGTAAATAACACTGCAGAGAACATCTTCCCGCTGGGGTGGGAAGGGCCACAGGCGGGGGAAGGCGACCAGGGCCCCCAGATCCTCTCCCTAGCTGCTCACTGTGAAGGACCACCATCAGCTTATGAAAAGAGTTTGGAGGTAAGGTTATGGTCCAAGGGACCCCTAGAGGCCGGGTAAAGAATCTTAATCAGAAATTCTAACTCTTTGATTGCTGAAGCTTCTGTAAGATGGGGAATATGGGCCGGAGCTGGCGGGGGAAGCCGAGCACGGATCAGGGGGTAAGGAATGTGTTTCTGTGTAGATTTGCAGAGACAATGTGAGAAAAAATGCATGCCTGTAGAGGCCCCTTTCTATGGGTGTGTTTACACAACAACAGCGCCCTCTGCTGTCCCTGCCCTCCCAACAGTTCTGTGCCCTTTACAGTTTAGAAGTTCTTCCTCCTGTTTTAACCTTGGATTAGTCTGTCTTTCCCTAGTGTTTCTTTTTCAGTTCTGGGGAACACAGTAAGATAGTGACAATAAAATAACTTTCAAAGAGTTGAAAAACAATTCTTTAGGTCCACCCGATACCTGGTACTCAGATCTTTAGCTCTGATAAGAACTAATTTAGCTGAGTAAATGTTAAAGATCTGTTAGGCTTTATTCAATGATTAATTTATTTTAAATTTTTAATTTATTCATTTGGCTGTGCTGGGTCTTAGCATGCAGGATCTTTATTTGTGGCAGGCAAACTCTTAGTTGCAGCATATAGGATCTGGTTCCCTGAACTCAGGCCCCCTGCATTGGGAGTATGGAGTCATAGCCACCGAACCCAGGGAAGTCTCTCAATGATGATTAATTGGGCAGCATCCAATCTAGTAGATGGAATGGAGTTCCGAGGAGCTGTACAAAATGAAAGACTTACATAGGCAGAGGGAGTAGGAACAGAGACATTGTACTAGACAAAACAACAAAACCAGATTGGTTATGGCAAGTTCACTTTCCTTTACAGAAGAGCAGGGGTTATTCAGAATGAGGCAGATTGCTTAACCAGCGCTGGTCCTCTGAAGATCCAGCCGGAGCCCCTTACTTCAGGAAGTGACTCCGCGGCTCTGGCTCCCGCTCGCCTGGAGAACGGATGAAGGTGTCAGAGCTGCAGACAGAAGCTGAGATGTAGCAAGGCTGCAAAGATCACTTCCCACCTTTGATAAGGGCTACAGGTGGGTACCTGTGGAAGGGCCAGATCAATCTGCCCTGGCTCTTCCCTTATGGCAACAGAGGAAGGGGGCAATGATTATGCCTTAGTAAGTAACCCTGAACTTAACCTTGCAGGGTAAAGTTTATTAAATGAATTTCATGTAGGGTGGGTAGGAGCAGGGCTGGCTTCAAGGGCATGGGGCTTGTATAGCCGCACAGGGGCTGCACTTGATTTAATGTCCTGCCGTTGCCCTCTTGAAAATCTTCGTTTTTGAACCAGGGGCTTCTGCGTTTCTATTTTGTAGCAGATCCGAGTTGGGGGCGGACATGCGCAGTCTTCTCGCTGGCTCTCCACCCTCCTAGGGCGCCCGGAAGCTGCCGGGCAACCGCACCTCGTAGAGTCCGTGGACCAGCAGCAGCTTGTGGAGTCCTTGGCTGGCTCGGGTTCTGCTTTCTCGCAGGAAACGCTGCACGCTCGCTTATTCCGGAGCGCCGTCGGCACTCGCCACTCGCACCCGAGCACCGGCCACCCGGCTCAGCCTTCACCGGGAGGTTGTGCTGGGGCTTGCTGCGGGCTCGGCTCGCGGGGAACACGCTGGACAGCACCGGTTCCGCAAACTTCTGCCTCCACTGTCTGGTTTCACACTGCGCCCGGGGCTGGTCATCAGAAGGTGCGGAAGTTCCTGAGCTGCGGGCGGCCCTGGAAGGCCATGCAGAGTCACAAGGGACGCGCAGGTGCGGCAGGACCCTCCCCGGGCTTGGGAGCGCGTGAGCCCCGCATCCTGGCTGCTCACTGTGCCTCTGAGCCCTGGTTTCTGAACTAGCCCCATCTTCTTCGGGCTTCTCAGAATTACTACCAGTGCGATCGCGTTTAGCTCTCTGGGTAATCTCTCCAGCTACACCCTCAAGGGCAAAACATCTGGACCGGAAGCTGCCGAACTCTACCTGGGGAGCACCTTCCCAGGTGTCAGCGGGCACCTTCCTTCTTGCTCGGACTTTGGGAGCACGGGATGGGGGACGCCCACACAAGCCGGGGGTCACCCAGAGTCCAAGGAGGGCATATTCACTGTGTGAAAGGTGCAGGGGAGGAAGTTCTAGGGATTTTTCTGTCCTCAATTTTTGAACCAGAGGCTCTGCTTGTTGGAGGCGGTCATGCGCAGTCTTCTCGCTGGAAATCCACCCTCCCAGGGCGCAGGGAAGCAGCCGGCCAAAGGCGTCTCGGAGAGCCTGTGGACCAGCAGCCGCAGGTTTTGAACCAGAGCCCCTGGTTCAAAAATTATCTGCCAGGTAGCAGCGTCTGCACAACTTGGATGCTCATAAGGGGGTCCGGTCCCTGAAAATTGAGGGAGGCCTTCCCAGTCTCACCAAACAATTCACAAGACAGGTTTAGAGTGGGCAAGGGCTATGTTCACAATGTGTGAGTTCCTACTAACACTAGGACAGAGCATGAGGTTGGAGTTTTGCCCACCACTCCCATGGTCCCTGGGTCTGGCCCTTCTCCGAGCCTCCTCAGGCAACCTCAGAGCTCCTACATGCCTCCAGTTTAAACCAATGATGGTCTGAACTGTTGAGGCAAGTTGATGACCCATGAGGGTTATTGGACCAATGTGAACACGCCTTGGAGCTTGGGCGACCCCCTGAGGTGGGACGCGGTTTCTCCCAGGGCGCAGAAGTCGGGGTGGGCGGGGCGGAGGGGGAAGTTTCAGCACCATGGGATGGACAGCACCCCAGAGCTACAGGCCTAAATCCAGTAGACCTGTTGTAGCCATGTGTTCCGGGAAACAAACTCACTCAGAAGGACAATGCAGATAGTGGAGTGCAGTTTATTACACCCGCGGGCCCAAGGCAGAATCTCCTCTTAGCCAAGGACCCCGACCAGCATTTGTGAAAATCTTTTATACCCCATGTGTACGTGTCTGAACCCACCACCCCAAATTCCTTGAGACTTAAATAAACAAAGGGAGGGTAAATACAATCTCAATAACCCCATCATTCATGTGCCATGTGCTCAGACAGTTAAACAATTAGCCAATAATCAATAAGCCCGAGGTTACACTCCGATAGGTACAGAAAATTCATGGCCTGTCTGGAGGAAGTGGTGATTAGTGTCTGTGCTCTCTTAGGCAATGAGTGGAGGCCAGACGGAGATGCATTCTGGGCTGGGCGGAGCTCCTAGATCCTGATCTCAAGTCCCAGAGGCTTTGTGGGGCTTGGAGCAGTGTTCAGAGGATAGGGCCCCAGTTTGAGGTACAGGATGAGAGGGAAGGAGGCGGGAGGGAGCCTGAGCCGACCTAGCCTGGGAAAGTTGGTGTTCCAGAACCGTTGAGCCTACGACGGAGATCCTAGTCACTCCCCTGGAGCTCCTTCCAGTTCGCCTGGAATTCCAGTGTAGACGCTGACTCTGGTGCTCTTTACAACAGAACCTCAGACACTCGCAGGCCCAGGTATGCAGCCTCCACTTTCTGCCCAAGATTCAAAGGAAAGATAAGGGCACCTTTTGAAGGGAAATTAAGGTGTGGAAGGGCTATTCTAGGGGAGGGAGGCAGAGCTGTGACCTGGTCAATGCGAGGGAAGTTATGGACTTGGAGGACCCGAGTAATTGGCCCTTTGTAGGGCTCAGATTACACACCTCGGGCCAGGGCCTCCCTGCAGCGGAAGGGTCACCAGCGCCTCTGGGGCCAGTCTGTGCCAGTCAAAGAGAAGCCCCGGGACTTACCGGGCTAATGCAGAGAAGGAGGCGCTTGCGATGGGCAGCCACTTGTGGCTCTGGGAGGGCCAGCGCTGGTGACTCGGGAATCCTAACAAGTTCCTATTCCCCATACCAGTGCCAGGATGAAACCCAGGGTTCCCACTAAATGTGACTTCATCTAGACACAACGCCCCATCTCCTGAACTTGCATTTAAGGCCCCTGTTACACTCCACTGTCTAACTGGCCCCTGGTCACATCCATTCCACAGACAGTCCCAGGGTTCCACCTCCTCGCTATTTCAACCTCCTGGAATTTCTGATTCCACCCACCAGGAAAACTCTACCCAGTCAGGCTTGAACATCTCCTTTGGCCTGAAATGTCCTCGCTCCAACACCTCCATCCCTGCTTTTGTACCCAATGTCACTCTGCAGAACTCTCCTATCTACCCTTGTCAATCTCTCCCAACAAGGCCCTGAGCTTCCCTGACTCAGGAATTAGGTTGGCTTCTCCCATAGCAGCACTACACAGCAGAATACAGTAGGAGCGCCACAAGTATCTGTCAATCAAGCTTTGTCTTGTTTTACTCAGCGTGGGTAGCATGGATTGAGGAATGGTGGGCTCCTAAGGGCCAGTGGCTCAGGATTACCCACGGAGAGTCTCAGTGAAATGACTGCTCCCTGATCCGACTGCCAGCCCCAATTTGGGTCCATCGAGTTGTAGGATGTATTGGCAGTGTTATGAAAATGCCATGGTAGGGGGAACCTTATGGTCTCAGGTGTTCTGAATTTCTTTGACAGGACTACAGGCCCAGACATGGGCTGTGATTTGTCCCAGGCCACCTAGCAAAGTAGCAGAGGGCCAATGTCAAAGTTTTTTTTTTTTTTAAAAAAGACGTGACCAGATTGGGAAAATCGCTTTCCATCCCCAGAAAACTGAACTAGGGAAAACCTGGCTGTAATGTGTGTTACTGCTGGAAAAGCCTCAGATGGCCCTGGCCAGGGTGAGACCACTGATATCAGCCGCACTGGCGCTGATCCTGGGCTTGCTGGGCCGGGATAAAGGAGCGACTGTAAAGTCCGTTGTTTGTCCCACTCATTCGTTTTATAAGATCCAGAGAGAAGAGACATCTGCCCCGAAGCCACACGACGAGGTAAGGAGCGGGCTAGGATAGTGTTCTCGGAACTGACCTGTTCGAGAACAATTTCCTTCCACGTAAAGGAACCTCGACCTCCCAAACACCCATGAGGCAACCAGCCAGCGAGGGCCTCCAGTTTAGCCAAGTTTCTGCCTGCGTCTCGGAACTACCTCGGATGGAGTGCGCGACGCGCTACTTCTCGTCAGGAGTGAAAAGCGAGACCAAGCAATTGGTCTCCCCGCCGGCGTCGCTGAGCGTTGATTGGCTCTGGCTTGGAACGAGCGATGCGGAGGCGGGGCAGTGGCCGGGGCTTGGCGCGGCGCCTGCTCTTCCCGGCGCAGACCCGGCGCCGTCTGGCGCGCTGGGAACTCGGAGGCCAGATACTCCGGCCAGTCTTCAGGAGCTCGGCGAGAGCGGCAGGCTGGGCAGGGCCTGGGGCTTCCCTCGCTTCTCGCCGCTATGAGGTCGAAACCTCGCCAAGCCCGCCTTTTGTATCGTCCTCAGTCTGGCGCCTCCTTGCCTCACTCAGAGGCCCTTCCGAGGCTCTCGGGCGCTGTTGGTACCGTCGTTAGAACTCACTTATAACTGCACCTTCAGTGTCGATTTTGAAGCAGTGGTTTTCAAAAGAAATCATTTTCCACCGGCCCTCCCGTGCTGAAAGTAAGGTTGGGGGTCTAGGTTCCTGAACACATCTCCATACCCCTGATCTCCGGCATATTCCTGCTCTTTCTTTGTTTTGCTCATAGTACACAAAACGGTGACCTTGGAACATTGGCGACCGTTGGTCACCTGATCACCATTTCCTCAGCTGAAAGGGGGACAGATTTGAGTAAGATTTGAAATAACAACAAGAAAAATCACAACAATAGAAAAAGTTAATAAATACCATGCCATCTGAGAGAACAAACTGGCAACAAACAACTCAATTCTCTGAAAGGGAAATTAATTAAAAACTCAGAGGAGATGCCAGAACACTTAGCTAGCAGGTTTAAAGAAGAAAAGGGTGGGGTGGGAGGGGGACTTCCCTAGCAGTCCCGTGATTAGGACCCCAGCCTCCACAGTAGGAGGGTTCCATCCCTGGTGGGGGAACTGAGATCCTGCAAGCAGCATGGTGTGGAAAAAAAAAAAAAGTAAGGGGGCTCTGGAAAATTCCTAGCTGTATTGATACAAATAATCCAAGTCTACAGCCCAGAAGGGCAGGCCCATCAGGGTTAGAGACTGGCCATTGTCCCAGCTTTCCCTGCAGGTTCATGGGCTTTGCTGCCTGCCTTTAAGGTGGAGCCACAATCACACACATGTTCCCTGAGGCAGTGCTCTGATGAATGTGACCCCAGTCCATTCATCCTACCCCCAGTCCATGTGTCCTACCCTTTGGACAGGGTGATCACTGAGGCCAGAAGCACCTCTGAAGGCCTCTCATATTCATGTAATTATGGCCAGGGCCAGCCCTAGAGGCCAGAGGCAGATATTTGCCCCCAGGAGCCTGGTCTGCACTGGGGCAGGGGCAAGGAGCTCAGGGAACAGGGACCCTGGAAGAAAAGAGTCTCCTTTATTCCTTTGACCTTAGACAAAAATTTTCTATATTCCAATGAATTTAAAAAAAAATTTTTTTTTTCCACGTAACTCTAGATTTTCCAGCCCTCTTAATAGAAACTTGGAAGCAAAACTCTGTTTTGACATTTCTCAGCACCGGACTGCAAACAGCTGGAATCCTTTACGGACTGGTTCAGTGTCACTGCATTGGCCTAGTATTCCCAGTGTCACTTTTTAACTCTTACAGCCCTTCAGTGTGGGTGGTATCACCCCATTTTATCCATGAGGAATGCAAGGCTCAGAGAGGTTCAGGGCCTTGCCTGAAGCCACTTAGTTAGCAGTGGCCGATCCAGTGTTCTGATTCAGATCTGTCTCATGTCAAACAACACTTTAAATGGATGAATTGTATGTGAATTATATCTCAATACAATTTCTAAAAATATAGCAGTCACTAATTTTAGCCATAAGAGGAGTATGTTTAGAGTAATATTTTATGGGTGACAACACAGTGACTCATTGGAAAAGACCTTGATGCTGGGAAAGATTGGGGGCAGGAGGAGAAGGGGACAACAGAGGATGAGATGGTTAGATGGCATCATCGACTCAGTGGACGTGAGTTTGAGCAAGCTCTGGGAGATGGCGAAGGACAGGGAAGTTTGGCGTGCTACAGTTCATGGGGTTGCAAAGAGTCTGACACAAACTGAGCAACCAAACAACAGCACGGTGACCTTATTTTGATCAGTTCTTGGACAAAATTATGAAGTGGCTTTATTGTGTTTCATTTTATCATGTTCTCAGAGTAACTGTGTGTGAGGATGGTATTCTATGATTGTTTATGTCCAACAGAAGGAGTGAGATGTCCAGCCAGAGATCTGGCTCTGAGTGTTTGAGGTCTGTGAACATCAGATCCATTCTGGTTGTCAAAGGCTGGTTTTTCTCTTCCTCAGCAGACACTGGGAACCTCAGCTGGGCCCTCGGGGACCCACAGGAATGCGAGTAAACACTTGGAAGGTCCACAGAAACTCTGGTCCCACCCTCCTGCTGATGTGAGCCTGGGCTCTCGTGCCTGGGATCTGGGAACTGGGGACACCAAGCCAGAGGAGAATATGCGTCATCTGTGATACAGGGATGTTTTGTACTTATTATGTTTGTTGCTAATTCAGAATATTTAGAGGCAGAAGTTTGCCCCACTGTCTCTGCCAAGGAGTGCCCCCCGCCCAATACTCCAGTGATTACTTCCAGCCCCCTCCCTGCTGGTTCCTCCCCCAGGACTCGCTCCATAACTCCGGGAGGACTTGGAGGGTGAGACTGAGGGGCTGAAGCTTTTTCAGGCCTGGCAGTAAGGGGACTTTTCCTGTCTCTGCCTGCTCTCCATTGCAGAGATCCAGGTTGGGAGTTCAGGCTACTAAGACTTATTTTGTGTTGCGATTAATTTCAACAGACATTGAGGTGTATCTGGAGTCCCCGTACACCCTTCCTGGTATCCATCAAAGGATACAGAGGACAGGTCAGGTAGAGGCTGGGATTCCCTGTTTCAGAGAATCTGTTGGCCTTTCCCTGATCTGTCAGGACCAGGAGTGCAAGGCCTCGTTCCCTGTATTTCTTCACCATGTCCAGTATGGGTCCTGGCAGAACTGAATTTAAATCTTACATTATCTAGGGTTGGGAAAGGATAAATTAGGAACTTGGGATTAATATATCAGTTCAGTTTATTCACTCAGTCATGTCCGACTTGTTGCAACCCCATGAATCACAGCACGCCAGGCCTCCCTGTCCATCACCAACTCCCGGAGATTACTCAAACTCATATCTATCGAGTTGGTGATGCCATCCAGCCATCTCATCCTCTGTCGTCCCCTTCTCCTCCTGCCCCCAATCCCTCCCAGCATCAGGGGCTTTTCCAATGAGTCAACTCTTCGCATGAGGTGGCCAAAGTACTGGAGTTTCAGCTTCAGCATCAGTCCTTCCAATGAACACCCAGGACTGATCTCCTTTAGGATGGATTGGTTGGATCTCCTTGCAGTCCAAGGGACTCTCAAGAGTCTTCTCCAACACCACAGTTCAAAAGCATCAATTTTTCGGCACTCAGCTTTCTTCACAGTCCAACTCTCACATCCATACATGACCACTGGAAAAACCATAGCTTTGACTAGATGGACCTTTGTTGGCAAAGTAATGTCTCTGCTTTTTAATATGCTGTCTAGGTTGGTCATAACTTTCCTTCCAAGGAGTAAGCATCTTTTAATTTCATGGCTGCAATCACCATCTGCAGTGATTTTGGAGCCCCCCAAAATAAAGTCTGCCACTGTTTCCACTGTCTCCCCATCTATTTCCCATGAAGTGATGGGACCAGATGCCATGATCTTAGTTTTCTGAATGTTGAGCTTTAAGCCAACTTTTTCACGCTCCTCTTTCACTTTCATCAAGAGGCTTTTTAGTTCCTCTTCACTTTCTGCCATAAGGGTGGTGTCATCTGCATATCTGAGGTTATTGATATTTCTCCCAGCAATCTTGATTCCAGCTTGTGCTTCCTCCAGCCCAGCGTTTCTCATGATGTACTCTGCATACAAGTTAAATAAGCAAGGTGACAATATATAGCCTTGACGTACTCCTTTTCCTATTTGGAACCAGTCTGTTGTTCCATGTCCAGTGTTAACTGTTGCTTCCTGACCTGCATACAGGTTTCTCAAGAGGCAGGTCAGGTGGTCTGGTATTACCATCTCTTTCAGAATTTTCCACAGTTTATTGTGATCCACACAGTCAAAGGCTTTGGCATAGTCAATAAAGCAAAAATAGATGTGTTTCTGGAACTCTCTTGCTTTTTTGATGATCCAGCGGATGTTGACAATTTGATCTCTGACTCCTCTGCCTTTTCTAAAACCAGCTTGAACATCTGGAAGTTCACAGTTAATGTATTGCTGAAGCCTGGCTTGGAGAATTTTGAGGTTAGGGTCAGCGGCCAAGAGGAGCTACCCCACGCCTGAGGTCAGGGGCGGCAGCAGAGAAGAGCAACCACTCCCCCACCCACCCCGTTTAAGGAGAGGTGGCTGCGCGGGTGCAGGAGGCCCGAGAGGAGCTACTCCACGTTCAAGGTCAGGAGGGGCGGCCTGAGGAGATACCCCTCGTCCAAGGTAAGGAGCAGCGGCTGCACTTTGCTGGAGCAGCTGTGAAGAGATACCCCACTTCCAAGGTAAGAGAAACCCAAGTAAGAGGGTAGGTGTTGTGAGAGGGCATCAGAGGGCAGACACACTGAAACCATGATCACAGAAAACTAGCCAATCTCATCACAAGACCACAGTCCTGTCTAACTCAATGAAACTAAGCCATGCCGTGTGGGGCCACCCGAGACGGTCGGGTCATGGTGGAGAGGTCTGACAAGGTGTGGTCCACTGGAGAAGGGAATGGCAAACCACTTCAGTATTCTTGCCTCAAGAACCCCATGAACAGTATGAAAAGGCAAAATGATAGGACACTGAAAGAGGAACTCCCCAGGTCGGTAGGTGCCCAATATGCTACTGGAGATCAGTGGAGAAATAACTAGAAAGAATGAAGGGATGGAGCTAAAGCAAAAACAACACCCAGCTGTGGATGTGACTGGTGATAGAAGCAAGGTCTGATGTTGTAAAGAGCAATATTGCATAGGAACCTGGAATGTTAGGTCCATGAATCAAGGCAAATTGGAAGTGGTCAAACAGGAGATGGCAAGAGTGAATGTAGACATTCTAGGAATCAGCGAGCTAAAATGGACTGGTATGGGTGAATTTAACCCAGATGACCATTATATCTACTACTGTGGGCAAGAATCCCTTAGAAGAAATGGAGTAGCCATCATGGTCAACAAAAGAGTCTGAAATGCAGTACTTGGATGCAATCTCAAAAACGACAGAATGGTCTCTGTTCATTTCCAAGGCAAACCATTCAATATCACAGTAATCCAAGCCTATACCCCAACCAATAATGCTGAAGAAGCTGAAGTTGAATGGTTCTATGAAGACCTACAAGACCTTTTAGAACTAACACCCAAAAAGGATGTCCTTTTCATTATATGGGACTGGAATGCAAAAGTAGGAAGTCAAGAAACACCTGGAGTAACAGGCAAATTTGGCCTTGGAGTACAGAATGGAGCAGGGCAAAGGCTAATAGAGTTTTGCCAAGAGAATGCACTGGTCATAGCAAACACCCTCTTCCAACAACACAAGAGAAGACTCTACACATGGACATCACCAGATGATCAACACTAAATCAGATTGATTATATTCTTTGCAGCCAAAGATGAAGAAGCTCTATACAGTCAGCAAAAACAAGACCGGGAGCTGACTGTGGCTCAGATCATGAACTCCTTATTGCCAAATTCAGACTTAAATTGAAGAAAGTAGGGAAAATCACTAGACCATTCAAGTATTACCTAAATCAAATCCCTTATGATTTTACAGTGAAAGTGAGAAATAGATTTAAGGGACTAGATCTGATAGGTAGAGTGCCTGATGAACTATGGACAGAGGTTCGTGACATTGTACAGGAGACAGGGATTAAGGCCATCCCCATGGAAAAGAAATGCAAAAAAGCAAAATGGGTGTCTGAGGAGGCCTTACAAATAGCTGTGAAAAGAAGAGAAGCAAAAAGCAAAGGAGAAAAGGAAAGATATTCCCATTTGAATGCAGAGTTCCAAAGAATAGCAAGGAGAGATAAGAAAGCCTTCCTCAGTGATCAATGCAAAGAAATAGAGGAAAACAACAGAATGGGAAAGACCTGAGATCTCTTCAAGAAAATTAGAGATACCAAGGGAACATTTCATGCAAAGATGGGTTCGATAAAGGACAGAAATGGTATGGACCTAACAGAAGCAGAAGATATTAAGAGGTGGCAAGAATACACAGAAGAACCATACAAAAAAGATCTTCATGACCCAGATAATCAGGATGGTGTGATCACTCACCTAGAGCAAGACATCCTGGAGTGTGAAGTCAAGTGGACCTTAGAAAGCATCACTATGAACAAAGCTAGTGGAGGTGATGGAATTCCAGTTGAGCTATTTCAAATCCTTAAAGATGATGCTGTGAAAGTGTTGCACTCAATAAGTCAGCAAATTTGGAAAACTCAGCAGTGGCCACAGGATTGGAAAAGGTCAGTTTTCATTCCAATTCCAAAGGGATTAATGTATATGCACTACTATATATAAAATAGATAAACAACAAGGTCCTACTGTGTAGCACAGGGGATTGTATTCTGTATATATATATATATATATATATATATATATTTGCCACATTGCTTGCCTTCTGGATCTTCATTCCCTGACCAGGGATTGAACCTGGGTCCCAACACAGAAACACAGAGACTGCCAAGTCCTAACCCCTGGACTGCCAGGGAACTACTTTCATTATTTTTATTAAATACTTACTTATTTGGCTGCTCTGAGTCTTAGTTGTAGCATATGGGATCTAGTTCTCTGACCAGGGATTAAACCCAGACCTGCTGCATTTGGGAGCCTGGAGTCTTAACCACTGAACCACCAGGGAAGTCCCATCCTTTCATTAATTTTTTTTCATTCCTTCATTATTATGAACATGCAAATACTGTTCACAACAGAACCTTGTTATGCAATAGAATTGCATTTCCTATTTTGTAAAATATTTTGTTTTTCCTGTAGTTAATAGTTGACCTATTTTTCACTTGCTTAGTTTCTTTTGTAGTTTATGCATTTTATGCCATATTTCAGAACTCTTTCCCCAAATGCTTTATCACTCCTATGTTTTCTTCTAGAATGTTACTCCATATGTTTAGGTCCATGATCCATTTTGAGTTAACTTTTCTATGTAGTGTAGGATTGTAGTTGAATTTTTTGGGGGGAGGGTGCATATGGCAAAGATTGTTTCCTCACCCACCCCCTGCCTGCCCCCCACTCCTGCCATTGAATTGCTTTGGTGCATTTGTCAAAAATCAGTTGACTGGGAATTCCCTGGTGGTCCAATGGTTAAGACTCCATGCTTCCACTGCAGTGAACAAGAGTTTTATCCCTGGTCGGGGAACTAAGATGCTGTAAGTCCTGCAATGTGGGCAAAAAAAAAAAAATCAGTTAACCATATAGTGTAGGCCTGTTTCTGGGCTCTCTATTCTGTTTCTGTATGCCTATTATTAGTTAAGTCCCAGTTTGACCTTGGGAGCCAGCAAACACCCGTTGATCATGCTGATGGGCTCATACGTGCCTCCAGCCTCCTTACCCTGCAGAATCCTGGAGGCTCCTAGACCTCCTGCTCCTGTCTGGATTGGGACCTGCCTGGTACTGCTGCCATATAGCTCACCTGACAGCATCTCTATCCCTTCATCTGGGGGTCCCCAGGCCCCCTCCTATAACAGGTCCTTTTTCCAGATCCCACAGCTTCCTCATTCTTAGTTTTTTTTTTTTTTAAGCTCCTCTGGGTCTTCACCGGGCCGAATGGGAGCTTCTCTTTTTGAGGAGTATGGAGTCTAGAGCTTGCAGGGTCAGTAGTTGTGGTGTGTGGGCTTAATTGCCCTGTAACATATGGAATCTTAGTCCCTAACTAGGAATTGAACCCTGCATCCTCTGCATTGCAAGTAGGTGTCTTAACCACTGGACCACCAGGAAATTCCCTTAGTTCACGCCTTTGTGTTTTTTTGTGGAGCATGTTCTCTGGCAGTTTCCTGGTAGAGGCACATGGAAGGTAAGTTTTTGAGACCTTCAACATCTAATGATATTTTCTTTCTACCCTCACATTTGGTTGATATTTGAATGAGATAGTTCCTAAGTTGGAGATAATTTTCCCTCCAAAGTTTGGAATATTCTTCTCATGTGCTATAACAATTCATAGTCCCTAGTGTCTGATTACTTTTTTGCAGAAAGTTTTAGGACTTCTTTATCTATGTGTTACTGTGTTCAGTGGCTTAGTCGTGTGTGTGACTCTTTTGTGAACCCATGAACTGTAGCCTGCCAGGCTCCTCTGTCCATGAGATTGCCCAGAATACTGGAGTGGGTTGCCATTTCCTCCTCCAGGGGATCTTCCCGACCTGGGCCGAACCCATGTCTCCTGCATTGGCAGGTGGATTCTTTACCACTCAGGCACTGGGGAGGCCATTGTCCGTGCCGGGCCTTGTGTAGTATTTTTCATCCATTGTGTATGATACGGTACGAGTCCCTTCAACCTGCCAACTCATGCTCATCCATTATGGGGGTTAAAAAAACAAAATAGGCCTACCATTTTCTCTTTCTAGAACTCCTACTAATATGAAGTTTAACCATCTACGTTTCTTAGCTGTTTTTAAAAATCTATTCTGTAACTCTCCTTTCGGGGAAATTTTTCTCAACCTTAGCCTCCAATTCTGTCTGTTTTGGCGGGATGAGGGGATACAGAATTGGGGATGGGGGCAGAAGAGGGGATGGGGACCCCTGGAGATGTGTAGGGGAGTTATTATTGCTTTGTGCACTGCCCAGTTTGATGTTCCCAACCTTCCCCTGGGTAATTCAGGTTGTGGAATTCTAGTTCACTTGGATGCCTAATCATTCAGTTTGGCAGGATCCCTACCACGCTGGACTTTAGGGAAGTCCCTGCAGTAGCCCCTCACTTTCCCTCATTCTGCCAGGCCTGCTGGATATATGTGGACTCACATTCTTCCCCAAGAGCCTGGCATAGCTGTGACTCAACTACTGCAATGAGCAGCTTAGACAGCACTTCTGGCTCACGGCCTGAGGGCCCAGCACATGCAGGAGGTGTCAAACTCCCTCCAGGCCCCCTACCCTCCCCAGGGTCTGCCCAGCAGCCCCTATTCTTATTGGATGGTGTTCACATCCTTGCTGTGGCTGTAGGCATGTTCACCCAAGGAGTGACATGTTGACCCTCGGGCCACAGGAGCCTTCCGTGTGTCCTCCTAGGATTACATTGTTGAGAGCCTGGAGTGGTTATTTGTTACCATGGTAACCAGAGCTGTTTGGCTTTGATGGAGGGGACCTCCACTAGCATCAGCACCTTGATGGATGAAGTGGAGATCTGGGGACAGGAAGGTTATGATAAGCTGAATAGCAGAAAGTTGGGGGAATTCTCTGGTGGTCCAGGGGTTATTAGAACTCGGCACTTTTACTGCTGTGGCTCCAGGTTCAATCTCTGATTGGGAAACTAAGATCCCACAAACTGTGCCCACCCAAAAAAAAAGCTGGACTTTCTCTGGGGTTTTGGTGACTGCACCATACCTTCTCTGCCCCTGTTTTCTTATCTAACTAATGGGTTACTAATATATTCACTTTGTCTGCTTCTTGGGGTCACTGTGATGCCCTGGACAACATTAGTGATTAATTCATTGCCAGAGGGGCTACCCTTGTGGCACTAGTGGTAAAGAATCCTCCTGCCAATGCATGAGACATCAGAGACTACAGATTCAATCCCTGGGTTGGGAAGATCCCCTGGAGGAAGGCATGGCAACCCACTCCAGCATTCTTGCCTGGAGAATTGCATGGACAGAGGAGCCTGGCGGGCTACAGTCCGTGGGGTCACCAAGAGTCAGACACACCTGAAGTGACTTAGCACAGCACACGGGGCCTACAGTGGGGGGCCCATGTGTTGGGGGGTGGGGTAGACCTTCTCAATCTGTGTGTGACTGTCCCCTCCTATCCCATACAACCATCTTCAGGCACTCATCCAGGGTGAATAAGGAGGGGTCAAGCAACTTGATTCACCATGCAGCACAATAGCCAACTTAAAAAATCCTCATTCTGAGATGATTCAACAGTCTTGAGGCTGCTGCCTGCAGTTCCTCTTGGTGTGAACTCAGCCCTGCCATCATGCATTGTCCCCCAGGCTCTTCAAGCCACATCCAGCCAGAATGTACTATACGCCCTGGAGAGCCTTAAACTGGAGTTGCCTAGCAGTTGTGGGCACTGGACTTGGGTCCTTACACGAATCTGAGGAGACCAGAACTTGATATTTACTTCTTCCAAGTGAATGCTGGCCACATTCAGCTCCTTTGGAGCACCCTCTCAAAACTCTCTTGTTTAGACTTCTACTTCTTTCTCTCAGCCTGAACAGAGGCTTGGCTGATGCTTAGAAGGTAGGACTGTGTTCTGGGCTGCTTTCATGACCCTGTAGGGTCATGGGGTGAGCCAGAGCACAGTAGGTCCAATGTGGGCTTAGTCCTAGGCACCAGGGGGTGCTCCTTCAGCATCTGACCAGCCCTCTGTTCTGGACTAATTTCTGCCCTATAGCCAGCTTCTTCATGCTGCCCAGTATCACGGCCATCACAGTTACACTCAAGTCATTGACCAACTGAGTCATTTACTCTTTCAAGGACAAGATTCAGGACTCCAGGTTGAAGAGCTCTTCACTGGGGACACCTGATTTCACCTACCTGTCTGGACATTGAGTTGGGGGGAGGGCTGTGAACACCCACAGAAGTCAAGGTCATTTGGAGTGGAGGGAGAGACATCTTTACTGCAGGGAATGTGTATGTCTGTCTCACCCCACCCGCCTCAGGTAGCAGGGCTTGCTGGGTTTGGATGCAAGTGGGAAGAATTGAGTTCCTGCAAAGTGAATGGACCCTCCTCTGGGCCCAGTCTCCCCAAAACTCATAGGACAAGTCAAAAAGGGTCCATGAAGATGCCCAGTCCTTCTGGTTTCAGGATGGAGTGCAAAAATTGACTACGGTCCACTCTGGAGTCGTCTGATCCCCCAGGCAAACATAGGCTCTCCCTGGGCCTTCTCAGGGAGCTCGGGCCTCTGTGGCAACCCCAGTTTAAACACGCTAGGCAGACTAGGATCCTTGCGGATTATTAGGCCAGTGTGAACGAGGCCGGAGCCTGCCGGGCCGGGAACGGCTGCAGGCGGGGCTGCTGTCTGTTCTATGTTGGTGGGGCCCAGGACGCTTCAGCACCGTGGGCTGGACAGCGCCTTCGGAGCAGTGGGGCGGGGCCCAACGGGAACAAGTGTCATCTCTTAACCAGAACTCACCCAGGGGAAAGGGCTGGGTTTCCGGGCAGGCTCTGAGCGGGGGAAGGGGGGGAATAAGTCATCCTGGCCCTAGTGGGGGCCAGCGATTTGACCAAAGAAGGGAAGGCAAAGAGGGTGGCAAACTAAGGCTCTGTAAGGGCGAGTGCACTTGGCACAGGAAACCTGAGGAGGCTGGGATCCCCTCTGAGGCTGAGATGAGATGCAGGGTTAAGGCATGATTAAGTCCTGAGCCTGGCCGCTCTCGGCTGATCACAACTCCTCTATGGGGACTAATTTCTGACCAGTCCATGTCCGAAGGCTCCTGGACCCAGAGCTTCCTGGGCTAGGTCTCCCCAGCTGGGACCCCCTCATCCTGGACTATGCACCCTGGGAGCAGAGGTCACGGGGCAGGTCACTGGTTTGCGCCTCTCTCTGCCTCCCCACCCCACCCCTGTACCCAGTAAAGGCTTCTCCCCATGACCCCACTGGCCCCTCTGGGCACATAGTAGAAGCAGTTCCATAATTATTTGTCAGGGGACCAGCCTCACCCTTCTTTCTTCAGGGAGGATGGCCTGGGCTGGAAAACAGAGCCTGGAGCTTTTGTTACCTGACCCAGCCAAACTCTGGACAAGCTCGCAGGGTCCTGGGAGCCTTGTATTTGTTTTTGGATACTCTCCTGGGGTTTGCTGTGGCCGTGAAGCAGGGGGACTGGTTCTCAGCCACTGGTACAGATCTGCCTGACCCCAGTGCCAGGACTTGTTATGCAAGTGACATGGTTGGGAAAACTGGCTCTGCACACACACCAACACTTATTGCTATACCTGCCCAGTCCTACCTACCGTACACTGTACAGTCGGGCTACTGGCCCAGAGAGGGGCTGCGAACCGTCCCAAGCCACACAGCAGGGCAGGGGAGGGGCAGTGCTGGGCAGGACCTGAAGCATCATGGAAACATCATTCCAACTGTAATAACCTGTGGGGAAAAACCAGGGAACAGCAGCTTGGAACTTAGCCTCCTGCTATGTACTCATGGACGCCCACCTTTGTCACGGCCACACATACGTGGACAAGCTCTCAGGGTCCTGGGAGCCTTGCATTTGTTTTTGGACACTGTCCTGGGCTTTGCTGAGGCCTTGAGGCAGGGGGACTGGTTCTCAGCCTCCAGCTGTCCCCTCCAGTCCCCATAAGCAGAGAATGTGGCTGAGAGAGTGGTCACTTGCCAGCTGCCAGGAGAACCAGCGCTGTTTGGATCTAATTGGGAAGAAGAAGTGCAGATATCGGCTGTCTCCAGGTGTTTGTTGTTGTTTTTATTTGTCTGCACAGGTTCTTTTTTAGGGAGCAGGGGGGCCTTCCCCAATGGCTCATCAGGTAAAGAATTCACCTGCAGGAGACAGAAGCGAAGCAGATTCTGTCCCTGGGTTGGGAAGATGCCTTGGAGGAGGAAATGGCATCCCTCTCCAGTATTCTTGCCTGAAAGATCCCATGGACAGAGGAGCCTGACAGGCTATAGTCCAAAGGGTCACAAAGGGTTGGACACTACTGAGCTACTAAGCAAGCAGGGTCTTTTTTTTATTTTTTAATTATTATTTGGCTGCAGTAGGTCTTCTTGCTGTGTGCTGGCTTTTTCTGGTTGCCGTGCAGTCTTCTCATTGCAGTGACTTGTCTTATTGTGGAGCACTTCAGCAGTTGCAGCTAGCAGTCTATTAAAGACACTTAGAACCTGGGGGTGGCTCACAGGAGAGCCAACCCATTTTGTGGGCAAGTAGCCAGTTTTGGGTTTCCCTGGTGGCTCAGCTGGTAAAGAGTCTGCCTGCAATTTGGGAAACCTGGTTTCGGTTTCTGGGTTGGGAAGATCCCCTGTTGGAGGGCATGGCAACTCACTCCAGTATTCTTCCCTAGAGAATCCCCATGGACAGAGGAGCCTGGTGGGCTGTAGTCCATGGGGTCTCAAAGAGTCGGACACAACTGAGTGATTAAGCACAGCACAGCCAATTTTTATAGCCTCAAGACAAAGAAAATTCCTACCGGAAGGGTGGTATTAGGTGAGTGGTTAGGACACTAGAGGGTGAGTACTAGGGTGGGTGTTTTACCTAGTATGGGATCAGGGAACCAGCCTGTTTAGATCACGAGGCTCATGGCAACAGTTGCTATGGGGCTTGGTCTGTTTCAGAGATTTTTGTCCTGTGATCTTGGTACAGGGCTCCACATGTATGACCTTGGTCATTAGGGCTCCACAAGGGACTCTAGTCTCTTGCTCTTGGGATGGCCTCTAAGTTCCAAGGGTGTCAAAGTGAAACCTCTCTTCCAGAACATTCTCTAACTAGAACAGCAGTTCACACCTCTCACCCTGATAAAACAGCTGCTGCCCTAGGGTGCTGTGACACCAGGGTCTAAGTGGGTGATGTCAGAGTCACCGGGGAAGCAGAGGCGTGAGGACAGTCGCGGGCTCAGGTGCAGCTCTCGCAGGGCACGGGGTCGGGGGCAGAGGGAAGTGTGGGGCTGGGACCACGGGTGGTGCTGCTCTGACGCCTGCTGGAGCCATGAGAGGTTACGGACAAACTCAGCTGGGGGCTTGAAACTAAAGAGACACCAAGAAGAAACAGGAAAAAGAAAGAGAGAGGTAAGGAGAGACAGGGACAGAAAGAAAGAATTTCAAAAGGCGCAGGTAAATCGGACTCCCTGTCTCCTCCCGGTTCCCTGGGTGAGTGTCCTGAACGGAGCCTGAGAGGGAAGTGGGGCTCTTGGGCCCCCAGTCCTAGCTCCTCCTGCTTGTTAGAAAGTGTATGGAGGAGTTCTCCAAGCTGTGGATTGTGCTGCCTTTAGGACTTAATCTTTATGAAGGAGTCTAATGTATCCAAACCTCTATAGTAAGGCTGGCTGCTCACTGCAGTTTAAGTCAACCAGCCCATGTTTGTTTTCCACAGGCTGTCTGGAAGAAGGCTTGATTTCTCCTGAGATCCATAACATTCTCCTGATCACATGGCTGCTTGGCTACACAGCTAGTGTTCTCCTTTTTTGCAAAATGCATAGGCTGAGAATCTTTAAGCTCTGCTCTTTCTTGCTTAGCAATTCCACCTATAAGTCATTTCTCTCTTCTTACATATTACAGAATATAGTCAGGAGGATCCAAGCCATGCCTTCAATGCTTTGCTTAGAAATCTCCTAGCTAAACATCCAGTGGCATCACTTGCAAGATCCACCTTCCACAGAACTCGGGAACAGGAACACAATTCACCCAAGTTCTTTGCCACTTTTTCACTAAGGATCAACTTTCCCCCAATTTCCAGTGTTGTTTATTTCCTCCTGAGACCTCAGCAGAATGGCCTTTACAACACACATTTCTACCAACATTCAATTCACCATGACTTAGCTGTTCTCCAAGAAGATTGATGTGAAGAACCGACTCATTGGAAGAGACCCTGATGCTGGGAAAGATTGAGGGTATGAGGAGAAGAGGATGACTGAGGATGAGATGGTTGGATGACATCACCGATTCAATGGACATAAGTTTGAGCAAACTCCAGGACATAGTGAAGGACAGGGAAGCCTGCCATGCTGCAGCCCATGGGGTCACAGAGAGTCGGACATGACTGAGCGACTGAACAAGAGCAAGAAGATTGAGGCTTTCTCTGCAGCTCTCCTCCTCTTCTGAGGCCACACTCAAATTGCCTTTGAAGGTCCCTGCATGGCAGTGTAGGCTTTTTCAAGGCTGCATCTCAAAACTCTTCCGGTCTCTACCATTACCAGGTTCCAAAGCTGTTTTCACATTTTTAGGTTCCTGGTACCAATTTCTGTCTTAAACCATTTGGGCTGCTATAATAAAAATACTATAAAATGGGTGGCTTGAACAGCAAATGTCTAGGAAGATGTTTATTTGCGTTGGGTCTTAGTTGCAGCACGTACGCATGAGGCACGTGGGGTTTTTCATCACTGTGCTCGGGCTCTTCCTTGTAGTGCTGGGCTCAGCTGGCCCACAGCACGTGGGCTCTTAGTTCTCTGATCGGGCATTGAACTCACCCACCAAGGAAGTCCCATCAGCCTTTTATCCTCACAATTCTGGAGGCTGGGAAGTCCAACATCAAGGTGCCACCAGACTCGGTGCCTGCTTCACAGACTGTTATTCACAGAGAGGGCAGGAGAACCCTCTGGGGTGTCATTCATAAGGGCACTAACACCATTCACCAGTGCTCCATCCTCATGAGCTTATCACCTATCAAAGGCCCCACCCACCTCTTAATACTATCACATTGGGGGCTGGGATTTCAGCAAATGAATTTTGAGGGGGTGCAAATGTCCAATTCATAGCAGACTCCTTGCCAACACTTGGTATTGCCAATCTTTGTAATTTTAGTTACTCTGGTACGTTTATGGTATTATATTGTGATTTTAATTTGCATCTGATATAATTTTCCTATCGCCTGAATGACTTTCCTGTGCAGATCTGCTGATGAAGGAGTCTCAGAGCTTTTATTTTTATTTGATTCCTTTGATCTCTGTTCTAGGGAATGTATGGTGAGAGATGTATGTATGTTGACTTGCAAGTGGAAGAAGGTGTGAGAAAATGAAAGTGTGGGGTTTGGGTGGTAGTGACCTTGAAGGTCTGTGCTCTTCTACCAGTTCTGCTGAGATAATGCAATTATTCTCTCTCTCTTTTTTTTTTTTCTCTCTCTCTTTTTTTTTTCTCTCTCTCTCTTTTAAAAAAAATTTAAAAATTATATTTTTGACTGTGTCGGGTCATAGTTCATAACACAGTCTTGTTGGTTGCAGCACACAGACTCTCTAGTTGCAGTGCAGGAGCTTAATTGATTCACAGCACGTGGGATCTTAGTTCCCTGACCAGGGATCGAAAGCCACGTCCCTGCATCACAAGGCAGATTGTTGACAACTGGCCCAGGAGGGAAGCCCTTATGTCTTTTGTTGTTTGGAAGTTCTCCTTGAAGTCTAATGGAAGGTCAGACTGTCATTGTCTTGAGCTGGGGAATCAATGCCATTGCAAGATAAAATAACATGCAGAGAGTTGAAATCAGATGACTTGGAAGCCACTCCACCAGAACCTCAGGCTGTCTTTATTTGATTCATACCAACAACCTCACCCCTTTTAACTTCTGAAGCACTCTCTCAGATACCAGAGAGTAAGTGGAAGGGTAGGAGATGAAACCAGCTGGTATAGGTTCCCTAAACACACCACCGTAGACACTTCTCTTGGTGCAACCAAGAGGGTGGAGGGTTAGAGGTATTAGGACTGCAGAAAGAAGCTGGGATTTAGCACAGCTCCACAGGGAGCCCAGTTTTATCAACCTCTGGCCTCGGATACGGCCATCATGCAGCCTATATGCCCACCCTATCATGGCATCAGGAAAGACGCAGGGCACTGGGTGCGCCCTAGTTAGTAATCTGAAAGTTCCAGAAGTACTATTAAGCTTTCATCAAGCTAACATGGGGTGGCCAGCTTCCAGCTGGATCTCTGCCCCAGGGGTTGCCAAGAGGCGCGGGTCGGGGGGCAACCTCGGGAACTCTCCCTGGACAGCCAGGCACATTTGGAGCTCTCGGCTGGCCTGGCGTGGGCCTTGCTTTCATGGAAGAGTCACTGCTGCCCATCCAGTCGTCGGCTTCAACTCGGCACTCTTGACCCTCTTTCTTGCGCAGGCCAGGCCTGGGTTTGCTTTTCCCTGCGTGGTACGTGTTGCCTCCCACGCAAGGTGCAACGTCGGGTGTCAGAGGCGCTGCAGACCTGCTCTGGCGCTGGCCGCGCCAGGACCAATCTCGATCTGGGGTGCCCTCTGGCGGTGCTCGGTGCCGGACCTGGGCCTCCACGTTGAAGACGCCGTCTCCAGTCGTCGGCGTCGGCGTCGGGCTGGACCTGCCTGGAATGTGCTGGACAGCGCCTGCCAGGCAGCGGGGCTCTGGAAACCATTCTGCCTTGATTATTACCTCTCCTCTCTCCAGGTTCTGCTCTGCTCCTCAAGCTGACGCTGAGGAGACGTGAGACAGCTTTAGCTGCTAGGAGGGCGTGATGGGGGAACCATGGAGAGCCAGGGCAAATCTGTGGGCGTCTATTTGTTGGGCCCAGAGTCATACCTGTCTTTCTGCTCTGAACTAGCCACTGCCCAGAGGAGCTGTACCAGGCTTCTGTCGCTGCTTCTGGATGTTCCCCAACCTCCCCACCATTACAGTTGAGACACCTCCTTTCCTGGATATTGGAGTGTGAGGGGTCCATGGAAGATAGGGGTCACCCAGAGTAGAAGAGGTATTTCTACTGAATGCAACGTGCATGAGAGGAATTCCAGGAAGTTTCTTTTTGCTGGAGTCACCATCTCTGAACCGGAAGGTAGGGGAGTCAGCATGGTGTGGGTGTGGGTGTGGATGGGCTCAGGTTGAGCCCCTGAAAATTGTGGAAACTCTCCATGGCCTCAGCCTCCAAACACAGCTCACAGGAAAAGTCTGGGTGGGCGATGGTGATGTCCATAGCAGGGGAATTAGTACTGATGCCAGAGAGCAGGGGATTCAAGTCACTGACCTCTGTCCTTCCCTGTTAAGCGCGGACTTTCTGGGAGACTTCGATTCAAACCAGCAGCGGTCACAACTGTTGAGGGATACAAGGAATGCGTCAGAGTATTGGATCAGTGGGAAAACATTGGATTTTGGTGTGAGTTCTGTTAGGAGGCTGGAAGCGGGGGCAGCTGCATGCTGGGGCAGGTAGGCAACCAGAGGGGCAATGCCACTTCAGCACCAAGGACTGGACAGCAGCCTCGACAGCCTGGCAAAGCCGAAGGAGTGACGGCTAGTCATTCCAGCCCAACCCCAGTGCGGCTCACTGAGGCTGGCAGTGGAACCCTTTTAGAGAGGCCTGAGCTCCAAGACCTCAGCCTCCAGGGACTCAGAGCCTGGAACCTGGGCTTATGGGGTTGGGACCAGAGCTCCAAAAGAGTTATAGACTCTAGAAATCACATAAATAACCCTTTGTAGCACTTCAGATCACAAATCTTTTTACAGTCACCTCTCTGCCTTGCAATAGCTCGGGAAAGTAGGAACATCTACTCTAACAGACGAGGGAGCTCAGATAGGGTAGCCAGTCTCTCCAAGTCACACAGACAGTGAGGGGTCTGAGCTGAGACTTGAATGGCTGCTTGGGGATGTAGCAGATTCATCCCTACAGACTGTGACAGTGGAGTGGGGCCCTTGTAGTAAGGAGATCCTGAGGGCTGATGGATCAATGCAAAGGGGTTAGGGTTAGGATTAGGCGGTGAGGGTGACTTATGACCCCAAGACAGCACTGCACGTGTGGAGTGGGAAGCCTGGTAAAGCTGGACAGTGCTCAGGGCTTTGAAGAGGAGCAAGGCTCCCAATAAAATGTGACTTTGTCTATTCCTAAAGCCCAAGGTGGCATTCAAGCCCTTTTCTGGACCAGGATCTGCACCTTTGGGCCAGAGGTCACTTATCTGTTCCCTGGCCAATCAGTCCCACCCAGGGATTCTCCCTCCTGCCTTCACTCTAAGCCTTAAGCTCCCAGAGACAATGCCTGCTAATCCCTGGGTGTTCCCAGCCCAGCATCTGGGAAGCACAGGGCTCATAGAGCTCAATAAACATTTGTCAGTGGCCAAGGCTTGTCTTCCTTTCCTGTGAGAAAAATGGTCGGGAAGGGCACATGTGTGTCACATGGTCTAGCTGAGTCTGGTTTGGCCAGAGTGTGGAATTCTCATTTGCTGTGCTTAGTTGCTCAGTCGCGCCTGACTCTACCATGCCATGGACTGTGGCCCGCCAGGCTCCTCTGTCCATGGGGATTCTCCAGGCCAGAATACTGGGGTGGGTACCCTTTCCCTTCTCCAGGGGATCTTCCCAACCCAGGGATGGAACCCAGGTCTCCCGCATTGCAGGCGGATTCTTTTCCAGCTGAGCCACCAGGGAAGCCCAAATGAGATGTGTGGGGAGAACCCAATACCCATGCAATACTGAGAAAGTCCAAGGTAGGAGATAAAGGGCATTTAGTCCCACCTATTCTTTTTAGGTACATGCAGAGCAACAGGGCTGGAGAGTGACAATGACTTGCTGAAAGTCACGTAGCGGCGTAGGGACAGGCACAGGGCTATATAACAAGTTCTTCCAAGACGTGACCTAATCAGGGAGTGAAAGCCACTCAGTTGTGTCCCACTCTTTGCGATCCGATGGACTATATACAGTCCATGAAATTCTCCAGGCCAGAATATTGGAGTGGGTAGCCGTTCCCTTCTCCAGGGGAGCTTCCCAACCCAGGGATCGAACCCAGGTCTCCCGCATTACGGGCGGATTGTTTACCAACTGAGCCTCAAGGGAAGCCCTAAACAGGGAGTACCCCTGACAATGGGCTCTGGATGCGTATCGAGTGCATCGACTTTCTACTTCTCAGGCCTGGAACGAGGAGCGGGATTAATCGATTGCTTTTGTCGGCCAGTAAGTGCTGCACGCTGATTGGTCCTGGTTGAGGAAACGGAAGAAAGGGCGTGCACGTGGGGCGAGGGGGCCCGGGGCTGGCGGGGGAACGCGTCCCGGGAGAGACCATGGCGTCGCTCAGCTGCGGTACTGCCGTCTGCGTTGTCTGTTTGGAGAAGCCCAAATACCGCTGCCCCGCCTGCCGCGTGCCCTAGTGAGTGCCGGGGGTCGCGGGGCAGGGGACGGGCGCGGGGCGGCGGGAGCGTCCGCTCCGCGTTCGGAGCTGACGCGGCCTGTGCCTTTGTTTTTTTTTTTTTCTCTTTGAAAGTTTATTGTTTTTTTTTTTTTTTTTTTGTGCCTTTGTTTTTGCAGCTGTTCCTTGCCCTGCTTCCGGAAGCACAAAGGTAAGGCCCCCTTCTTCGTGGGCCGCAGCGCCCTCTCCCGCTGCGGCCTCGGGGACGTGGGCCCCGGGCCCGGCTATCACCCTGTCATCAGCCTTGCAACGCCCGACCCTGGGGACCGCCTCCCACCCACCGTGGGCAGGCGGATACCTCTTCCTACGAGTGCGCCTCCACTTGATGGACAATCAAAAACCTTTCCTCTGCCCCACTTTCCCTTCTGCGTCCCATCTGTTTTTGTTTTTTTTTTTAAAGTCTTTGGCTTTTGCCCCCAAAGCCTCCCCTAGCTGTGCCTTCCTCGTAGTGTTCAGCTCCGCGTCGTTTGGCAGAAGCTGCTCTGGTTGAGGTTAACGACGTTTTCTTTCTTAATTTTAAGTGATGTCTTGATAGAAACGGGGAGGGACACCAGTTAACGGTAAGGAGCAACGTCCCTGGCTCACTGTTGTCAAGTCTACATTTTAAGTTTTTCTCTCTCCGGCGCCTCTTCTCAGTCTTCAGGGGCCCTTCCCCTAGCCCCCCCTCTCTCAGTGACTTTTCTGTTAAAGTTCTTCATTGGTGGTTTGCCTCTAGTTTTAGCCCCTCCAGGCTCTGATTTTACAGCACCACCGTCCCGCTCCAGCTTTTTTTTTTTTTAACCCTAATGTCTCCGGAGCACTTTCAAAAAAAAAAACAAAACCCTTTCCGCTCAAAATAGGAAAGAAGTAGAACTGCTTTCTGGAATAGTTTGGGAGCTGTGTCTGGAATGCTTCTCTGGTCCTGCAGCCCTGTGAGGCCCCTCCGAGACCCCCTAGGGCAATCTGGGTAATTTTTCTGATACACAGATTTGAGCAGTTCACTCCTGTGTTGAAAACTCCAGCCTCTATGTTAGTATGTTTTTTGGCGGGGGGCGAGGGGAATGCTGCGTTGGTTCTTGTTTGCTGCTAAGGGGCTTTCTCTAGTTGCTGTGACGGTGTTTGCTCTTTAGTTGCAGTGCTTGGGCTTAGCATCGCAGTGGCTTCTCTTATTGGCGGGGCACCCGCTCTAGGGTACATGGGCTCAGTAATTGCGGCCCACAGGCTTCATTGCCCTATGGCATGTGGCATCTTCTCAGACCAGGGATTGAACTGGTGTCCCCTGCGTTAGAAGGCGGATTCTTAACCACTGGACCACAGGGAAACCCTGCTTGCTTTGTTCTTATTTAAAAAAATTTTTTTAATTGAAGTATAGTTGATTTACAGTGTTTCAGGTATACAGCAAAGTGATTCAGTGATCTGTATCCTTTTTTGTTTTTTTTTTTTTATTATAAGTTATTACAAGGTAATGAATATAGTTCCCTATGATATACTTTCCTTGGTGGTTCAGTGGTAAAGAATCTGCCTGCCAATGCAGGAGACATGGGTTAATTCCCTGAGTTGGGAAGATCTGCTGGAGAAGGAAATGGCAACCCACTCCAGTATTCTTGCCTGGGACATCCCATGGACAGAGAAGCCTGGCGGGCTACAGTCCATGGGGTCGCAAGAGTCAGCTACCACTTAGCAACTAAATGAAACAATAATATACCTTAGGCCCATGTTGTTTATCTATTTTATACATAGTAGTGTGTTTCTGTTAATCCCATATTCCTAATTTATCCCTCCTCACCCCTTCTCCTTTGGACCTTTGGAAATTTGTTTTCTGTGTCTGAAGTCTGTTTCTGTTTTGTAAATAAATTCATTTGTATCATTTTTTAAGATTCTATGTATAAGTGATATCATGATGATTTGTCTTTCTCTGACTTAACTTCACTAGGTATCATAATCTCTAGGTCCATGTATGTTGCTGCAATGACGACATTTCATCTTTATGGCTGAGTAGTATTCTGCCATGTATGTATACACCACATCTTCCTTACTCATTTCTCTGTTGATGCACATTTAGGTTGCTTCCATGTCTTGACTATTATAAATAGTGCTGCTATGAACATTGGGGTGCATGTATCTTTTCAAATTCGAGGTTTTCTGGATATATGCCCAGGAATGGGATTGAGGGCTATGGTAACTATTTTTAGTTTTTTGGAGACTCTTCATACTGTTTTCCATAGTGGCTACACCAATTTACATTCCCACCAACTGTGTAGGAGGGTTTCCTTTTTTCCATATACTCTGCAGCATTTATTATTTGTAGATTCTTTTTTTTTTTTTTTGGCTTACTGAATTATTATAAGGCGAACACCACCCGGGTCAAGAAAGTAAAACTTGGACTTCCTGGTGGTTCCGTGGATAAGAAGCTGCCAGTGAATGCAGGGGACACAGGTTCTACCCCTTGGAGCTTCTAAGCCCATGCACGACAACTCCTGAGCCCACATTGTGGAAGCTCTGCTCTGCAACAAGAGAAGCCACTGCAATGAGAAGCCCGTGCATTGAAAGAGTAGCCCCTGCCTGTTGCAACTAGAGAAAGTCCGTGTGTAGCAATAAAGACCAAGTGCAACCAAAATAAAATAAAAATAAATAATGTATATATTTTTAAAAATATAAAAAAAAATGCCTATCAGTGCAGGGGCAGTGTGTGCCACCCCTGGTCTCTGAAGTTTCCATATACCTCGGGGCAACTGAGCCCACTGAAGCCTGTGTGCCCTAGAGCCTGTGCTTTGCAGCAGGAGAGTAGCCCCCACTTGGTGCAAGGAGAGATAAGCCCTTGGAGCAAGAAAGACCCAGCACATCCAAAGATAAAAAAGTTTTTTAAAAAGAAAATAGAACTTTGCCATTCACTCCAGAAACTCCTCCACATGCCCTGCCCTGACCCACTGCTCTCACTTCCTATAAATGACCCCTCTATTGACCTTTATAGCAATCACGTCTTTGCTTTTCCAGTTTTATTATGCAAGTATGTATCCTGAAAGAGTATTGTTTCCTTGGCTTCTTAATTCCCTGACCAGGGATTGAACCTAACCTAACCTAACCTAACCTAACCAAAAGCACCGAGTCCCAACCACTGGACTGCCAGGGAATTCCCCCAAAATGTGATATTTTTTTAAGTCTCTTTTAATTTGTAAATTGCTCCTCCATCCTTTGTTATTATCTTTTTTTTTTTTTTTAAACAATTTCTCTGTGGAAGAATTCAAGCCATTTGACTTGTAGAATTCCCCACGGTCTGGGTTTTGCTGATTGCAAACTCATGCTGCAGTTAGGCATACTCCAGTCCTCTATTTCTTAAAAACTGACAGATTAGACACTGGATCAGAGCTCAGGGTCAGTCTCTGGCAAAACTACAGGTGGTCTTAGGCACAACTATAGATGGCGCATAATGTCTGGTGGTCTTTTTTAATTGAAGTATAGTTGATTTACAGTGTTATTAATCTCTGTACGGCAGAGTGACTCAGTCATGCACATACATAGCACTCTTTTTTCTTTATGTTCTTTTCTCTTGTGGTTTATCATAGGATACTGACTCTAGTTCCCTGTGCTATTTAGTAGGACCTTCTTGTTCATCCATTCTCCCTCTGATAGTTTGCATCTGCTAACCCAAACCTCCCGCTTAATCCTTCCCCCAGCCCCCTCCCCCTCGGCAACTACCGGTCTGTTCTCTATGTCCAGGAGTGTGTTGCTGTTTCATAGGTAGGTTCATTTGTGTCATTTTAGAGTCCACATAAAGGTGGTATGGTATGAGACAGACTTGCGTCTTGGAGGCGGCTTCCTCCTCTTGTGCCCCATCGTCCTGCCAGGCCTGCTTTGCCCATCAGCTGCCAGTTGCTCATCACCACCTCCTTGCACCTGACGCTGCTCACTCAAGGGTCGGCTGCAGCCACGGGCCTTTCCTTCTGCCCGGAATGCTCTTTCCAGCTGGCAGCACCTCCCCGTCTCGTCTCCCCTCCCTCTTGGGTGACTTGGATCAGACTCTCCTTATCTCGTCCATCTCTCTGTCCTGTGTGAGGCGGAACCCCTCCCAGGTGGGCCTGGTGAGTTTCATGTGCGGACTCCCAGTGGCACGTGGTACCTGCACATTCGGTATCTGAAACTGCTGAGAACACAGTTTGCGGCTAACTGAAGTCAGTGTGTTACTGAGTCATGGTGAAGTCTCTGTGGGATTAGGCAGGACAGGGAGGATGGAGACAGGCCCCAGGGGAGCGTGAGGCAGGCCCCTTGACGGAATCTCTCACTTCCTCTCCTTCATCCCCCACCCAGGCCCTTACCCCCTACATAGGCTTCCCCGTGGATGCTGGATGCTGGATGCTGGCTTGGGGGAGTGGTGCAGCCTTGTCACTCACACGGAGGTGATGTACACCTGAGTTTCGTGTCTTTTCAGAGCAGTGCAAGCCTGCAACTGGTCCTGTCGAGAAAAAAATAAGATCAGCTCTTACTGCAAAAACTAAAAAGCCTGTGGAAAATGAAGGTGGGTTGGTTGACTGCAAACACACAAACCGAGTAAAGGGTTTCAAATAGGATATGTGGAAAGAGGAGACGGGACTCATGGGCTGGGGCCAGGCGTCAGGTTCATCAGGAGCAGCAGCTTCCTCAGCCCTGTGCACCGGGGCCAGGAGCACAGGTCGGCACGGGTGGTGATGTGGGGTCGCCTGAAGATTCAGGAGAAGGACGGGGAGCAGGGGGAAAGGCCACAGCTGTGGTTTGGGGTGAGCGGTGGACCCTGCTGGCAGGAGCCGCCTCCAGTCACGGCTTCGGGTCTCCCTCCCTGGGCCTGGCGGGGATTCACCTGACCTGGACCTGCATGGCGTGCTGCCTTTGACCTTGCTGCTACTCCTGGCGGCCCTCAGAGCTTGCAGCGCGAGTGTGCTGCCGTCCTCCCCATTCATCTAGCGTTTTCTTTTTTTAAAAATAAAACTATATTTTTTCCGGTATTGAGTCTTGGTTGCTGTGTGCAGGCTTTCTCTAGTTGCAGAGAGCGGTGGCCTCGCTCGTGGAGCACAGGCTGTTGGGTGATCAGGCTTCAGTGGTTACGGCTCTTGGGCTCCAGAGCGCAGGCTCTGTAGTTGTGGCGCAGCGTACGGGATCTTCCCGGCCCAGGGATTGAACCTGTGTTCCTTGCATTGCAAGGCAGATTCTTAACCACTGGGCCACCAGGCAAGCCCCACGTACCCTTTCTTTAACTCCTCCTGCGCACCTTGTATCATGCTGGACTCTGAAGATAGCCCCTCCCGGTGCCACCGAAAAGGTATTGAGCAGTCAGAGCGAGGGGATGGCCCACTTCTGCCCTTTGAGAAACTTCCTTATTGGGTTCAGAAGTTTCCGCCCATGCCGAAAGCACAGGGGAGTCCTGTCCGTGGGTTTTTACAGACAGGGCTGGAGCCATAGTGAGCAGAGGTGGGGTAGGAAGAATTGGAAAATAAGGCCCTAATCCCAAACATAGTTTAAGTGTGTGAACACTAGGATGCATTTGTTAAAGTCACCAGGTCTTCACTTTCCTAAAATAAGTGTTGGTATAGTCACAAATTCCTGAGAGGAGGTGGTTTTGTCTGTGCCCACTTGCATTATCTCTATTCTTGTGTGTGTGCACACACATTTTTTATTTACTGGAGTTGTTAAACTCTGGCACCCAGCTTTCCTTTCTGGTCATAATCAGGTGGCTGTGTTATGTTCCTTAGATGATGACGACGACTCTGTGGCTGATTTTCTCAATAGTGACGAGGAAGAGGACAGAGTGTCTTTGCAGAATTTAAAGAACTTAGGTAAGTCTGCAAGTAAGACAATTTTTTAGCTAAGTCTGTGCAGGTAAAATAACTTTTGCTTAGGTGAATGGCATTAAGATGTTTACAGAGGTAAAAAAGAATAAGGTCCTGACAGCATTTAACGTGGAAACCATCTGATATGCTGACCTCACCTTATTTGAACATGTGTGCTCAGTCATATCTGATTCTTTGCGACCCCCTGAACTGTAGCCCACCAAGTTCCTCTGTCCGTGGACTTTTCCAGGCAAGAATACTGGAGTGGGTTGCCATTCCCTTCTCCAGGCGACCTTCCTGACCCAGGGACTGAACCCACATCTCATGTCTCCTGTGTCGGCCGGTGGATTCTTTACCACTGTCGGCACCTGGGAAGCCTCACCTCATGTGAAATGCTGGGTGAGGGGGTGCAGCATGCTTGCTGTTTATTAGGTTTGGAACCTTTGGCTTTCAGCTGTCTCTGCCTGCATCCCCTAGAGCTCAGCTTGGCTCTCCTCACTGTTCATTTTAAGGGGAGTCTGCAGCGCTGAGGAGCTTACTGCTCAACCCGCACCTCAGACAGCTGATGGTCGAGCTCGATCGGGCAGATGACAAGGCCAAGCTTATGCGAGCCTGCATGCAGGAGCCCTTGTTTGTGGAGTTCGCTGACTGCTGCTTGAGGATCGTGGAGCCGTCTCAGAACGAGGATCCTTAAGGTGGATGACCGTGCTGCCTGTTCCTCCCGGGAGGCCATCACATGTGGGCGGCGCGGCCAGGACTCAGGAGGGCCCCCCAGCCCCCTCCAGCACTGTGGGCTGGGGTGCAGGCAGGTGGAGGTACTCACGGTGGCAGACCCGTATGGACAGAAAACTCGACGTTCAAATGGTGGTTTTTAAGTGTTTTATTTTTGATACAGTTAAAGACATAAATATTTACTGAGTTTCCACACCCATTTGAGTGAAAACTTGCTCAGTGTCTCTAAATAAAATTACAGTGTGGTGGTTCTTCGGTATATTGCATTGATCATTCTTGATTTATAATCTAGTTGCTTGAAATTAAATTATAATCAAATATTTAAATAGTAAGGTGTTGTTCCTTTTAAAGGAACTCAAGGCAGAGATTCCCCCAGCTGCAATTTTAGAGCTGATTTCAAGCTGACTTTGCCTGTGGGGTTGGAAGGGTGGGGTGCCCGCTGTAGTGATGGCCAGCACTGCTGAGTTGGCTGTGTGAAGGTGGTGACGGCCCTGACGTTTCCTAATCCTGGTTTGGTTGCTGCCAACCCTGACACCCGTCAGGGTCAGGGGGTGCGTACACTGCCGCCCCAGGCCACTGGTGCAGCCGCTGGCCCACCTGCAGGCTGGAGCCACAGCTCCCCGAGTGCGCTCGGGGTCTCTGGGAGTCATCTGGCAGCCGGGTGTTGATTACATGTCCCTGGCGAGGCCGCTGGCAGGAAAAGGCCTTGTGGAAACAGGCATAGGGGGTGGCCCGGCCGGGTGAGGCTGAGAGGGCAGAAGAGGTCACACGTGGCCCAGCCTGTGTCTTTCCAGCAGGATCTGATTGAAGCCAGTAACGCTGTCGGGCGAGGGTCCAGGGCAGGTGTCAGCATAACGCAGCGGAGACTTTCTGCAGTGAAACCTGATCGAGCCCTGGGGAGAGAGACGCGGCTCAGCCCCAGCTCCCGGGAGGTTGAAGGGACCTCTCGAGCGAGGCTGGGAGTGCAGGGAGGTGGGGACACCCGAGGACCCGAGGGAGTCACAGCAGAGGCAGGACTGACTTAGTGTGCTTTTCCCCTTATTTTAAAACGGTAGCAAAGCCCAAAACAGTATTAAAGACAAAGTGTCACATCCACTCAGCGTGAGATAGATGAGGAAATGCTAGGAGGGAGCTCTCCCCTGCTAAGAATATCACCTGTCTCAGTCTTAGGACTGCTTAAAGCTGGAAGATCAAAGAGCTGCACTTCTGTTTACACTCTGGCGGGCCTGTGTGTTGTCATGGTGATTTTATCCAGATTATGTCCTATAGGAATTCCTCTGGTAGGAAATGCAGTGTTTCTTTCCTTATGCCTTGTGTCACTTAATCCTTGTAAAAGGCAGGCCCTTGTCTGTGCTCGCTGCCTCTTTCCCTGGCGGCTGCCCACGATATAAAATCTTGGACCACTGACTCACGTGCTTGTCAGGAATAGGATAAACCAAAGAATACAAGCGAGGGGAGAGTGTGTGTTAGTCTCGCCCAGTCGTGTCCAGCTCTTTGCCACCCCATGGACTGTAGCCTGCCAGGCTCCTCTGTCCCTGGGATTTTCTAGGCAAGAATAGTGGAGTGGGGTGCCACTTCCTCCTCCAGGGGATCCCAACCCAGGGAATGAGCCGGGGTTTCCTGTATTGCAGGGGATTCTTTACCGTCAGAGCTGCCAGGGAAGCCCAAGTAGGGGAAGCGTGGTGCTAAATCCAGCGCCATTGGAGGGGAAAAAGCTGCTGTTACCATGACCAATTTTTTTGGAAGTAGGACTAAATTAAAGATGACTCAGAAGAGATGCTAGAACACTTAGAGGCAGCTTTTTAAAAGTGAAAGGGCTTTGGAAAACCCTAATTGTAATGATGGGAACGACCTGACTGCCGCCAGCTGGGATGCGCAGGGGTTCGGAGGCCTTCATCTCAGCCACAGTCCTGCTCCTGCTGTGACCCCTGGGCTCTGCCCCCCACCCCGCAGTGGGGCGGTCAGGATGCCGCCCCCATCGCATGGCCCACCTGAGGCAGTGCTCGGATGGACAGGACTCCGGCTTGTTCTTGGGCCGTCTGGACAGCGCAGCTCCTGGGGCTGCCCACGGGGAGCTGGAGGCAGGCGAAGACCACCAGCTTCCTCTGAAAGCCATGCATGCCCACCGCCGCATTGGCCAGGGCCAGTCCCAGGGGCCAGAGCCGGGTTATTGCGCCCTGGAGCCTGGTCTGAGCCGGGGGCAGTGGGCTGGAGCTTGGGGAGCAGGAAGTTTGAGATGAGTGTTTTTCTTCCACACCATCCAGTTCTTCAGAAGCAAGGAAGGCCATTCTGATCTTAAAAAAGAACACCACATCATAGCTTTCTCTTAATGGAAAACAGAACCCGAAAGTCTCTTCAGTGATTCGCCCTGAACAAGGTGAGCTGAAGGGCGCCTGGCTGGATGCGGCACAAGCCTGTACCCAGGGCGACTGTGCTGAGGCTGCACATACTGTTAAAAAATAACAGCCTTTGGGGTGTGCTCAGAGCAGGGGGCCTGAAGAAATGGCTGTTTATAACACACCCGACAGGAACCTGGGTTCAGTGTGACGCGGGGCACAAACGTGTGGCCTTCCTGTGAGCAGAAACCCGGCTCGTGTCCCCTGCACCTCCATGTGGCTGCTGGCGGGGCCAGTGCTGGAAGGAGGGCCGCAGCACGTGCTGGGGGAGCTTGCCCCCGGAGCCTGTCCGGTCCATGCCTGGGTGGGCCAGGGGTGGTCTCATAAACGCTCTGAACCTTTCATTTCAGGGAGAAAGAGAGATTCCAACTGTATGCGATTCTGCAAAAGGCAAAACTCTGGAGACAGTAAAAAGATGAGTGGTTGTCAGGAGTTTGCAGAGAGGAATGTACAGAGCACAGAAGTTTTCATGAGCAGTGAAAGTGCTCTGAGTGACATTACAGTGATGGATATATGTGGTCATACTTTTGTCCAAACCCATAGAATATGCAACACTGCTCTGCTCATTAAAGTGAACCCTAAGGTCAACTGGGGATGTTTTGATTATGTGTCAATGCAGTCATCCTTGGTCTAAAAAGAAAGAAAGAAAGAGGTACTGTTCTGTTGATAATGGCTGTTCATGTGAGGGGAGGGAGAATATGAGGAATTTCTGTACGTTCCTGTCAAGTTTTATTGTAAACCTAAAACTGCTTTAAAAAAGAAAAAGATCTCCAAAAAAAAAAATTTAACACTCAGGGTAGACATTTTCGGCAAAACTTGTTTCACTTTTATGTATGTATACATATTATATATGTGTGTGTTTGTTGGATTGTGAAATAAAATGTATTTTTTTTTAGATCAAAGAAGCCTGCAGACCATTGTGGTTAATTATACTGGCAAATAAAAGCACAAATTAACCTCAAAAAAAAAAATACCCTCCTTATTGAGATCTAATTGATACACTGTAAAATTGGTGCTTTTAAAGCGTAAGGCTCTATGAGTCCTAGTGTGTCCCCGGGGTGGCTCGGGCCCCTCTGTGTCACAGCCGTCCTGCTGTGTGGCTGGTGCGGGGCCCACATCACTCGTGAGGCCGCCTGCCCCGCGAGAAGGGCCAGCGCCCGGCCCGCTCTGACCTCCGGCTCAGCACTCACCCTCCACTCCCGCCACGCACGCTTGATGACTGTGGCAGCCGCATGCAGCCGCTGGACGTGCTTCCGAGTCAGCCAGGAACGGACGGCTGAGGGTTTTGTCCAGAAACAGGAAACAAGAGTGACATGCTGGTTAGAGCTCTTGGTTAACCAGGCCACGTCAACGCCAGAGCTGCTGTAAACACGGGAATGAACGGCGGCAGCCGCGGGAGGTCAGAGGCTGAGTGAGCGTGATGTGGACCTGGCTCTGAAAAACAGCGCTCAGACCTGGAGGCAGGTGCCTACAGCCAAGGGGAAGCTGCCACCTCCCACCTTGGGCAACGCCCAGGGAACACGAGGGGTCTGAACTATCTGCATCTTTTAAAACGACCTCTTTTTGGAAGCCCTTGTTTGAATTTGCTCGCTCGCTGTATGAACCCATGAAGGACACCACCACACACCCACAGCTGGTGAAGGTCATAGCTACTGGATGTGAGACTGATCATGGGGAATTTTTAATTTTCTCCTTTTGAAATACACATTTTCTGATTTTTTGGTACAGTCATTCAGAAAAAGGGCTATTTGGTAAAGTCATTTGAAAGTCACCAGTTATCTCATCAACCCAGATAGTTTTGCAGTATCCTTAATATTTTTCAGGCCCAAACACACCTTAGGAAGGTGGCATCACCTTGCTGTGTGGCTCATCATCCAGGTTTAAGCATCATATTGGAAGTGGGGTTTCCATGAAACTAAAAATATTCTTCAAAAAAACACTTCTTAGGTGGATCACAAGGATGGGTCCATAACGTAGCCATGACTCCACCGTCTGTCAGATATTGGGTTTCTAGTATTTTTGCTTTTCAAAGTGAGGCTGTGTCGTGGTTCATACATTGCTTCCTTGTTTGATCAGATCTTATTGGTTTTTACCTTCTTAAGCTCAATAAGCCCAGGAACCCAGGTGATGATGAGAGTTGTCATCAAGGGGAAAAATACAAATATAGCTAGCTAGGATTGGGGTGGGTGGGAATTAAGGCAACTTCTGAGCCTCTGCCACCTATAGAGCACCCTTACTTTGGGTGGGACGTGGTCTGCACTGAACTGGGGGTGCTCTGGGTGAGCTGGACAGGGAATTCGAGGCCCAGCATACCATGGGGGACATGCAGTTAACATCTAGAGGCTGGGACACAGTCCGCTTTGGTCTGTGGGGGCTCTAGAAGCAACGTCTCAAGGGACACAGGTGTCCCGTGGGATTGTGTGCAGGTGCAGAGACAGCCGCCCCCAGGCCCACCTGCTGGCCGTGACTGAGGGCCGTGTGCCCCGGGCCCCGCTCCTACCTGCCTGGATGAGCACAGCCGCCCGCCTCTGCCTGGCCTGCGTGCGGCACCGGTGTCTCCTCCAGCCACGCTGGATGTGGCGGGCACACTGCTCCAGCACCTGGGCACGCCTGCGCTCCAGGAGCTCCAGCTGGGGGAAGGGTGTCCGCTGAGGTCCTCGGCCTCCCGTGCTCCCCGTCCTCCACCCGGGCCCGTGGCCACCAGCTCCTCACCCCGGCCCCACTTACCGTGGAGTCAGTCATGAACACCTTGGTCCTGCCGCAGTGCAGCGGGGCTGGCAGCGCGTGGAGGATGTCCTGGAGGAGGCCCTGCAGCATGGCCGGCTCAGCGCATGGAGGCCACTCTGAGATGGAGACAGGGCCCGTCAGCGCATCACCATCCCCTCAGTGTCCCCGACGTGCCACAGGCTTCCTTCCCGCTGCACAAGTGTCTCAACATCCCTTCCTTCCTTTTGGGGAGGAGGCTGGAGTGGGCCTCTTCTCATCGTCCCCCAGGCTGTCCCGAGGGATCTCGGGGTCCCCCTGGAGGCTGTGCCCTGCACTGGCTGGCAGCCCCCACCCCGGAGGTCCCCTAGGGCAGGGGGCACTTGGCACCTAGACACCCTTGCTGCTTTACCAGCCTGTTTCCAAGGCCCCAAACATGCTGAGGGCCGCACAGGGCAGCCCGGCCTCCCCCTCTACCCCTGAGCCCTCCCGCCATGGATGGAAAGTGGAGAACAGACCCCAGACCCCAGCGGGGGCCCTGCCTGCCCCCCACACCTGGCAGGGCAGCTCCTGCAGACAGAGGGTTTACCTGAGGGCTCTGACCACCTTTAGCTGCCCAGGGCCTCTCTGGAGACAGCGGTGGCCAGAGGAGACGCCGCAGATGAGAAACAGCAGCAAAGTCGACCAGGGGCTCGGGGGGCTTTGGGCAAGAGACAGAACAGGAGAGCACCGCAGGGAGAAGCGGGGAGAGGTGGGGAGAAAGGATGAAAGGAGAGTGGGAAAACTGCCCGAGAGATGGGAGATGCGAAGCAAAACTGTGCCTGCGGGTGCAGGGCCCTGGGGGTGGGCTGTGGGAGTGCGTGTACTGGGGGGACTCGCCCCATCCTTGGCCTTTGCCCAGGGTCTTCACACCGGCTCTCACTGTCTCAGTGATGCCATGTGCGACAGACACCCCCCCGTAGAGCAGGCCTCTCTCGACATCCTCCCGGCCGGGCCTGGCCTGGCAGCTGCCCCAGAAAGAAAGCCCTTTTCCGACCTCTCTTCCCCGCTGGCTGGGCCTGGCTAATCCTTTCCTCCCTACATCGAATCCAATGCTCGCCAAGTCTGACCAATTTCTTTCCAACATTTCCCAACTGTGCCCACATCTACAGCCTCTCTCCCCTCTGGCCACCCAGGGTCCCACCGGCAGTGACCTCTGGAAAGCCCCAGGCTGGTATCACCCCCTCCCTTCCTGGAAGTGCCTCCCATCTATCTGGAGAATGTCCGGCTTCTGGGACTGGGACTGCCTGCCCCCAGCCTCGCCTCCCACTGTCCTCTATCCCCAGGAGCCAGCAACCTTCAACCGCCCAGAGCTCCTCACACACATGGTGCTGTCTCCTGTCCATGGAGTGCCTTCACCTGGCTAGTCCTACCTCACCTGAGATGCCACCTCCTCCAGGAAGCCTTCCTGGTTCATACCTCGTAGACCACCCAAAGCATCCTGTTTCTGCCTCGCCACTTTCCTCACTGCTTAACTGCCTTCTTTTAGTCTCTTTCTTCCACTGGACCAAGAGCCCCATGAGGGCAGGACTGTCGTTACTCATCTCTGAAGCCCCAGGCCCTTGCCCTGAGATGGTCCAAGTAGGTGCTCAGGGAACTGGGTGAACAGATGACTGGCCAGTGGGTGCCCTCACCTGAGTGCCCTCCATCTAGACACGGGCCATGGGGGCCGGGGGTTGTGGCTGGACGGAGCCTTCTCAGTAACTTGTACCGCTCCAGGAAGTTCCGGTGAGAGACCCTGAAGCCGAGGCAGGTGGAAGGAGAAATAGAGTGGCCAGCGGTGAGTCGGCATCACTGTTTACGCTGCTCAACCACCTGTGAGACGCTGCCCTGACTGCCCGCTGAGTGGATGAGGTCACTGGGCTCCCTCGGCGGGAAGCCAGGCTTGATCTTTCCCAGACGGAGCCTTGCTTTTCTAGGCAAGGCCTTCACTGAGCTCACTTGCTCTCAGCCTCCAGGACACCCGCAGCCCGGCTTCCTCGCTCATCCCCACTCCCTCCAGGCTGCTGCTGGCTTCTCATCCCTCAGGGAGTGGCCTCACACTTCCCGCCTCCCCCGGGGTCTCTTTCTTGCTCGTGGTGTTAGAAGTCACCGAGAATAGCTCCTCACATGCCCCAACGTTTCAAACCTGACTCCCCACCCCCGGGCGCCCCCCCAGGTCACCCTGTGTTGGGAACTGTCCCGATTCACCCATTTGCCTCAGACGGAAGCTGGAAGGTGCTTCTGTGGCTGGAAGCCGGCCGCTCCCCTCCCCAGTGACCCACCGTCCATCAGCCCGCGTCCCATTCCCACAGCCACGCCATGGTCCATTTTTATCCCCTTCTGTCTTTCACCAGGCCATCCTCGCGCCTGGAGGATCTGTAACGGCCTCCCACTCACGTCCTCCCTTCTCTCCTGACTCTAGGGCAGACCCGGAGCCTCCACAAAACAGGGCACAGCAAGTGAGCACAGCCCTCGAGCTCCAGGCCGACTTCTGTGGGTCCCGCTGACGCGCGGCCCAGGGCCACTCCGGCTCTGGCCCCGCCCCCGCGACCGACAGACCGACAGACCGACAGACCCACTCACCGGATGGGGAAGCCGGCGGCACTGATGTGGATGGTCTCCACGAGGCCACAGGCCTCCAGCTGGCTCAGGACCTGCGGGGAGGGGAGAGGCGTGGGCCGCAGGGACCACAGGCCCCAGACGCCACGCCCTCAGTGGCCCCGCTGGCAGGGACCTGCGGGCTTCCCTGAGGGCGGACACTCTTCAGGGCAGCGAGCAATCGAGGGACCTGGAGAGGCTATCCCTGCTAGAAGGGGTCCCGGTGGCCCCAGATCCCTTATGTGAAGCCTGGATTCTGGTACAGCCGAGGCCGGTGCTGGCCGTCTCACCACTTCCAACTGTGCCTCACAACGCAGCCCAATCCAGTTCCTAGTTTTTATTTAATTTATATTTTGCAGACAACACAGTGCGTCACAGCTGAGAGGCGGGGGAAGCTATACTGTGAAGACGCTCCCAGGACCCACCCCACGTCTTTACCATAAAGCAGTGATCCTGGCCATGGACTCTAAGGCCACATCAACCATGTGACTGTAGGACCCACTCCAGCACAGTCCAGCTCTCACACCTCACCCACGTCCCTCCATAGGGCAAAGGCCAGCTGCTGGCCACAGAGTGCTTCTGAGCAGATTTTAGGAACGACACCCTCATCAGAACCAGCCCTGTGCCTGGTCTGTAAGGTGATGCAGACTCTCAGCTAATCATGAAAGACACCCATTCCTCTGGGCTGCCTGTCCTTGTTAGGGCATGTGGCTTGGTGAGCAGAGAGCAAGATGCCCTGTAGCCCCTACTGGCCTCCTGTGGCTGGACCACTGTGCAGTGCACAGACCACACAACCGTACACGACTGTCCTGCCAGAGCAGGGGAGAGAAGCCCTTCCTCACGCCACTCCGTTTGGAGCAGATGTCCCATCTCTCACCCCTCCAGCATCCTGGCACAATGGGACCCTCCGCGATGCAGTGCCAGCCCAGTGTGTTACCTCCTCTCGGTGGAATATCTGCGCCTGGGCCTGGCTGTTGGGCTTGATGCAGCGAATGTAGTGGGGTGTGGTGCCGTGTAGGACCTGCAGGAGCTGCTCCAGGGAGGCCTGCAGAGGGGAGACTGCGGCTCAGGCTGCAGGGGGGCATCGGCTGGGCACCCCGAGACCAGGACCCTCACACGCCCTGGGGTGACTCCAGGTGGCCCTCACTGGGTATACCCAGAGCATGCCCCCAGGGAACCTCCTTGACCTGTGACCCTCTACCTGGTCTGTCTGCCTGCATTTGATCTCAGGCTTCCCCCACACCAACCAGGGCAATCTTCCCAGAAGAGAACCGTCTCAGAAACCCTGCCTTTCATTCAGGCGACTCCTGTCATGACTAAGCCCGTCCTGTGTGCTGGGGCTACGGCACAGCTGTCCACCGTCATCGCACAGAGCAGGGCCTTGCAGACGCAGGGCGGGCCCTCAGCGGCGTGTCTGAGGCTGGACGGAGAGGTGTTTCCCTGACCCAGGCTGCCCTGGTGGCCTCCCCCGGAGGTGATGAGAAGGCCGTGGTGGGAAGCAGGACAAGGCGTAAGCTAGGAGGGGCAGCAGGGTGGGATGAGGCAGGGAGCAGGAGACGCGGGGCTGAGACGCACACGGCGCCGAGGAGGGGACAAGCCTGCTCCGCCGAGGACAGGGCCTGCCCGGAAGCAGCGAGCTCCCACGGAGGTTCAGCAGCCACTGCGCTTCTGTGATCACTCTATCCGCGGTGGGCGAGAGGGCACACTGCCGCCCACCGGCGGAGGCTTCCTGTCATGCCTACGGACCCCCAGTCCATCTGTCAGGTTCCGGTCTCCCACAGATGGGGACCACGGCTACTGGCCGCCTCCGTGCTCCAGAAGCTCAGCCCGATCCCAGGAGGTGCTCGGTAAATGCTGGACACTCATGAGCAAGCACGTGGTGTCAACGCCGCCCGACCCACCTTGAACTTGGACACCACGGTCAACACGGGGGCCCGGTTCTGGCCGGAGGGCTCTTCCTGGGACTTCTCTTCAGGGTCAGCAGGAAACAGCACCTTGAGCAGGGGGTCCTGGGACTGCTGCAGGAGCCTGGTCAGTTCCGGGGGGACGGGGTCCTATGGGAAAGGACAAGGCGGCGGGTGATGGCGGGGCGATGGGGAGAGCTGCCGGCCCTGCTCCATGGTGCCCCAGGAGGAGGGCCGGCCCACGTCTGAGCCTAGAGGCCCGGAGACGCGGTGTGAGGAGGGTTGTTTACGGGCAGGTTGTGCCGGAGTAGCAGAGACCTCATAAAGGTGGGTCTGAGAGGTGACCCTGGACCCCGAGAGGATGTGCAGGCGGGCAGGGAGCACAGCAGATGCTTCCGCACACGTGCGGCGACGCCTCCGCGTCTGGATTCACCGGTGACACTGGCCACCGCCCGCCCCTCACCTTGTTCTTCTCCACCAGGCCCGCGGTGCGGTACCGCACAGGCCCTGCATAATGCAGCACAATGAAGCTGGGCTCCGGGCTCAGCCTGTCGCGGCCCAGGCGGGGGCGGCCGGTCAGGGCGCTCTCGATGCGCGTCTGGAGCTGGGCGGCGCTGCTTGGCCGGTTAAGGCGGCACTCCTGCGTGGGGCGGGCCGTCAGCCGCGAGGCTGAGGGGCGCGGGAACCCACCCATGGGAGCACCACGGAGACCCTGCGAAGGAGGGCTCAGCGGGCAGGCGAACCCACTAAGCAGACACAGAGAAAGAGGCACAGGGTGGGCCTCGAGGTCCCGGGAAAAGCCCCGGGCCCCGCCCGAGGGGCTGGGCTCGCCAGTGACCCCCCCACCTCGTTTAAGAGGGAGCAGATGCTGACGGGGCTCCCCTCGATGAGGTCCAAGCAGGGCTGGTTGTCCTGGTAGCTGACAAACGACCACGCCAGGCCCTCCACTGCGTACTCCTCCTGGGGGCAGAGGGCAGTCATGGTCTGAGCTGGAGGATGGTGGGGCACCCTCTGCTGGCCTTGGCAGCACGTTGCCCGAGGGACCTGAGGCGCCCAGCCACACCCGGGATAGGGCTGGGGCCAGGGAGAGGGTGAGGACGCGGGCCGCCCCACCGCGCACCCGCTGGGCCCTGAGGTAGTGAGACGGGGCTGGGGCTGGGGCTGGGGAGGGGGTGAGGACACCGGCCGCCCCACCGCGCACCTGCTGGGCCCGGAGGTAGTGAGCCACGAAGTGCTGCTGCAGCTTCTCGTTGGCGTAATTGATGCAGAGCTGCTCCAGGCTGTTGTTGGGGAACGACTCAAACCCGTACACGTCCAGCAGGCCTGGGGAGCCAGGGCAGGGGACCCGTTGGGGGTTACTGTGGGGTTACAGGGGCCTGGGGGGAAGCTTCACCCTCGGCAGCCTGAGGATGAAGCCGAGTGGGCACTCTACCCCACCCCCCAAGGGAGGGGTTCCCCTCGCCACCTCCTGCCCCTCAGAACTCAGCAGGAAGAGGCCAAAGGAGGTGAGGGAACCAGGCCCCAGGGACCCCGGGTCCCACCTAGTCTGGATGGCCTGGGCCTCGGCCGCTCAGTGGGTGCTCGCCGTTCTGTGAGCAGACGTCACCGATGCCTCTGAGCTTTGCTTCCTCCCCTACCTGACTGTCCCACCCAGGTTCCAAAGACGTTCTCAAATCCCGCCCCGCCCCCCACAGGCCCTTCGAGTCCGTTCTACTCTCCTGAGACAGGAGCTGGGTCTCCAGGGGCTGAAGGGGCCCTCGTGGCCTGGGCACCAGCTGAGCCTGCCTGGAGAGCTAGGGACAGCCAGATACGGGCACCAGAGAGAGGGACCTCACCCCACACTGGTGGAGTGGGAGGGGATGGGTGCAAGAGCTGCCTGGAGGCCCCCCGACCTACCTATGAAAGTGGTCCAGGAGTCGGGGGTGGCACAGATGCTGCTGTTGATCACCGAGACCAGCCAGTCAAACAGCCTGTTGGTGTGTGCGGGGGGGAGTGGGCTCGGGTGAGAGGGGTCCGGCTGAGCTGGAACGGTGGCAGAACTGCCCTTCCAGCCTGGGTACACCCCTTGGATGGAGGGCCTATCCTCTGAGCCTGAAAGGTCAAGGGCTAAACCTGCTCCGCTGGTTTCACGCCCATCCTGTCCCAGCCCACTACACCTGCAGGCTGGGGTCACGTGTGTGCCGACACGAAGGCCTGGCTTCTCCACTGCCAAGAGTGAGCAGGGGACCAGTTGCAGGCACATCACAGTAAGCTTCTCTTTACTGCCTGTTTTACAGACTGAAACTGTGCCAACCCGACATCGAACAAGCCGATTGTGCCACTTTTCCAACAGTGCTATTTTAAAATTATTATACATTGCTCTTTTAGACATAAAGCTACTGCACACTTAATAGACTACCATGTAGTATAAATACATCTTATCTATGTACCAAGAAACCAATAAATTTGTGTGACTTGCTTTAATGCCGTGATCTGGAAGTGACTACATCGCTGAGGTCTGCTGTGGAACGCTGGGGCTAGACAGGGTGTGGGTGAGCCTCAGTCACTGGCCTGACACCCAGCTGCCATCTTGACAAGGGGTGGCGGGTCAGGCCTGAGTGGGATTATAAAGGAGAGTTCACTGGACTCCCCTGCAAACCTCAGCCAGTGGAGGCCAGAGCTCAAGGCCCCAGGACATCCCCCTACTCTGTCCTGTGTGAGGGCACCCCGTCACCCCAGCTAGACAGTGACACCCTGCGCTCTGCAACCATCACCCCTGAGATGATGGAATGGTTGCCGTACAATGTGGTGACACATACGACATGATACAAGGGTTTTCTTCCTTACGATTTAAGTAATTGCTCTGCAAACTTTTAAACGGTTTCTATTTTTTTGCAATAAGGGCTTCAAATATCCATGTGAGGTAGTAAAAACAAGAGACCTAGTGATACAAGGACCTGTTTGCTGTGTGTAAAATGATCCATGGTTAGAGGTTCACTGTGTCTGTGACCACTTTATCTACCCATTTTGCAGTGATCTGACACAAAACCTTTAAAAATCTTTGTCCTGAAATTCTGACCTGAAATTTGCTTCAAGGGAGTGAGAACGGAGTCCCTTGCTAAACGGAGTTCAGTCTGGGCCCAGGGGCCCTGGGCCACTTTCCCTCAGAGGTTCTGACTCCCTCAGCGGTGCTGGTCAGGCTCTTAGCTCTTGAGAAGCTCATGAAAGCAACAGGACCCTCCTTCCAGTTACCCAAGTTACACACACACACACACACACACACACACACACAGTCCATCCCATAATTTCCGAGAATCCTGCCCTCAGGGGCATCCTGAAGGGCCTGAGAGCCCAGGGTGAGAAATGCCCCCAAGCGCACGGCTGGAGGGTGGAGATGCCCACAGATACAACAGGGAAAGGCCAAGGCCGCCGCCTTCCGGGTTCTGGGCTCCACTCCCTGCAGGGTTGCTCAAGGCCGTGGGCTAAACTCCCGGCTCTACTAGCAGCTATCGAATCCCCAGGTGACCACAGAGAGGACCAGGGCAGGGACCCAGGAGCCCATGCACCCACAGGTCTTCGCCTGGACCTGGGAGGCCTCACTTCACCCCTGGGCCGGCCCTGCCAGCGGACAGCCAGGCGGGCCTTTCCTGCCCACCGCCAAAGTGAGGCAGGCTCCTGTCTCTGAACCACATGCTGGATCTAGGCCAGGCTGTGGCCACTTCCCCACGCAGAGCCCTCCAGAATCCAGCCAAGGGCTTTGCTTGGGGAAGCCCAGGAGCCACTCCCTGCTGTCCCCCCGGGGCTGGGGAACGGGGCAGGGAACCCGTCTGCTTCCCCCTGGCAGCGCTCACCGTCTGGTCCAACTCCAGACTGGGGGCATCTGGGAGGAGGGCAGGGCCCAGAGCACTCACCGTGCATAAACCAGTTTGGCCAGACAGTCTCTGCGGGTGTCGCACTCCGCCTGGGAGCAGGGCTTCCGGAACACCTGCTGGTCCCTGCCCGCCCGGATGGTTCGAATCCGCAGTGTCTCTAGCAGATGATCTTCCGGGAGCCCCAGCAGCAAGGCCGACGTCCTGACAGAGCCTGGGAGGCACAGACACCCTTCGTCCAAACAGCCCTCTGCACAAGGCCCCCTGAAGTCAGCATGGTGGGGCCGTGACCCCCTCAGTGGGGCAGAGCAAACTCAGGAACGGGGGGAAGAGACTCAGCAGGGGCAGGGGCAGGACTTGAGGCCAGAACTGCTGTGTCCCAGTCCACACGGCCAGGAGTGGGATAAAGCACTGCATAACCCACCCACCCCCACCCGCCCCAGCTCTCGTTTTGTGTAAGATGCAGAGGAAGCTGTCTGCCATAGCAGAGATGGGGTGAGGAGGAACCTCTCCAGGGCAGGGCCCTACAGCTGACGGCTTCAGGGGCACAGATCCCAAACTGCACCTTCTGGCCTCCTTGCACCTGATCCCACCACACTGGCCCTCCTCCGGGTGGGGCCTGCCTCACTCCTGGGCGGTGTGACCAAGGTCCCCCGTCCTCACCCTCACACTGAGCATCGTTCACCAGTGGGCAGGGCTGGGCTTCGTTCCCCGAGTCAGCAAACCGGGTGTTGCCGAGGTGCAGCAGTCCAGCCAGGGCCTGAGGGGGCAGGAGAGGACACCTGGTGAGTACCTTTTCAAGGGCTGGAGCCCAGCCCAGGAAGGGGCGGGCTCTCTCCTGCTGAACAGAATCACGATAGCAGAGTAACAACAGCTCTCATTTACTGCCCACTTACTCCCGGCCAGGCAGGACTCTACACAGGTGATAGGGATCGTCTCGTATAACCAGTGAGGCACGTGCTATGGTGATGCCCATGACAGACACGAGACGAGGAGAGGTTAAAGCCTGCACTTGGTAAAGAAGGAAGCCAGCATGAGAATCCAGGCAGTCTGGCTTCCAATCCCTCTCGGGGTAGCCAGTGGGAGCACCAGGTCACCCCGTCTGTCCCTCTGCCTCCCGCTGTTCCCTGTGGCCCGGACCACTTCTGTGTGGTTGCTAGGGGCTTGGCTCTGGAGCCCTTCGCCCCTTTCCCAACACTGCTGGGCTCCGAAGCCCAGCCCAGCCAGGGAAGGAGCTGTGATCTTGGTCTCTGTACGGTGGGTGCTCCCTTGCCTTTGCACTCAGTGGTCCACTCGGGGGAGCCCCCGGGGGCTGAAGGAAGAGGACCGCCAGGTCCAGCAATTTGGAAACCTTTGGACCGGGCACCGGTAGAGCGGGGCCTCTCCCCCGATCCCAGTCTGGTCCCAGAAAGGGTGGCTCCACATGCTACCGGCTTCCAGGCCACAAGCACCGCAGGAGGAGACTGCCATGTTAATGGGCATTGTGGACAGGCCGGGGCTCACGCTGCCCTCAAGCTCACGCTCCTGGCCATACTCCTAGGGTGGTCCTCTTGTCCTGGGCTTGACCCCCGTGCTATCCCTCTGGCCAAGCTGCCTGTACTGGCTGTGATTCCTCTCCCTTGCCTCAGCAGCCCCCACATGGAGAAGGAGGCCACACTTCACCCCACTGCTCTGCAGGGGGGTCACCACCTGCAGACGGAGGCTGCCAGTGGGGGTGACTGGGCCCGGCTCGCCTGGCCCAGCACTGAGTCCCAGGAGGAAGGAGAAGGAGGTGGGAAGTTGGAACCAGCACTTCTCCAACAAACTATTTGTACCACTGAGTGCTGTCTGGCTTTGGGCAGGTCTCAACCATGGAATGGGAATAATCTCCATACCCATGGAACTGCTGAAAAAAACAAGTGAGCTAAGAGTGACGATTTAAAAGTTTTAACATGCTGGATAAGCATGTAGCAGCATTGTTTTCTCTGCTCTGATTTAACAGAGCAACACCTGAACCAGGCACTGTCCCTCTGACCTCCGGGATCACTGTGCTGGTCTCTTCTGCAGCACTCTGCTCTGCCCCCGTCCAACCTGACACCCTGTCTCCAGGCTCCACTGCGCAGAGAGGTGGTCGCCTCCTTGGCCATCGTGCCGTCGGGGCCTAGAGTTCTAGATCCTCAGGGCAAGAGACTCGCGAGTTGAGAGAAGGGCCCTACGAAGGGGGCTGCCCATCACCGCTGCCACACGTGAGTGGTGTGGCTTTTCCTCTGACCTGAAAGATGTTGTTCTGGGTGGGGGCATCAATGCCCAAATGAAGCATGGCCTCCCTGGTCACCTCGAAACAATCTTCTGAAAAGGAATCCGAGTCACAGCCCCACATCAGGACCCGAGGTCAGTGTGGGCGACGGGTCGTGGGGGGATGCGTGGGTGCTGCTGGGCCGGCCCAGGGCGCTGGGCAAGGCTCCCCCTACCTTCCAAGGTCCTCTCTGGGTGGGGCAGCCAGGAGAAGGCGGCTCCCTCGGGGAGGCGCCACTGGACCCTCTCCTCGGCGCGGGCTCCTTTGTAGATCTGTGGGAGTGGGGGCGGGCGGCTGAGCCGGGGGTCCTGGGACGCCCAGGCCTGCATGGGCTTGGGCAGGCAGAGAGGAGCGGCAGCCACACCACAAGACCGAGAGGCCCCTGCGGGGAGCCATGGGCTGGCGGGGGCGCAAAAGCAGCGGCAAGCAGCTCTGGGCGTCTTCACTCGGTGCAAAAAAACCCCACTCACCGAGTGGGCCTGTGGTGTGGGGAGGAAAGCCTAACCCCGCCTGGGGAGCCCCCGGGCCCGATCTGAGAGCAGGGAGACACTGTCCACGCCTCAGGGGATCCCCGGTCTGATGGAGGGGGCACGGTTTAGGGAAGGCCTTGTTCGGTTGGTGGAGGCAGCTGTCGTTCCAGGACAGCCCTCCGTTTGAAGGTGAGCATTTCCCGTGTGGAGACAGGCCCAGCCTCAAGGGCCCTCTGCCAGGCCGAGGCTGCCCCGGGAGCCGAGGGCCAGGGTGAGGCGTCAGTGTGACGTGAGGTTTGTGGGAGTAAGTGGGGCAGCAGCGCTGAAAGCCGGGCGAAGAGGAGGCAGGAAGCAAGGGGGGGTGGGGGGGCGGGTAGGTTTAGAGGGCACAGACCCTTCTCTGCCCTGCACCTGGGCAGCTGTGGGCCCCGCCTGGGACCGACCTGGTAGAAGATGTGGAAGTTCCTCTCGCTGGGGGCCTGGCAGGCCACTCGAGTTTTCTCCAGGAGGTAGGTCTGAACTGCAGCTCCCGTCATCTGCTGGGCCCTGGGCACAAGCAGGTTGGAGCCCGTTAGTGGCCTGTTCATGCCAGAGCCATTTATTGGGTACTTATGGTGTGCCAGGCTGCAGCCTCACCCCGGCTTTTCCACTTAAGCAATGGGGGTCATGAGGACTCGGGAGGACCACTCAGCAGGTCCTGGGGGCGGGAAGGGGAAGGGCCGGGACAGTCCCCTCCAACCAGCTCAGGGACAGGGCCCAGGCCTTGGTGCCTCATTTTGCCCCAGCCCAAGGCGGGAACAGAAGCCCCAGCCTCAGGCTCAGAGATGCAGCTGAGAGGTGACAGGTTTAACTAGAAGTCTCTGCGAAGGGGAGATGCCAGAACACACGTGTCAGGACAGGAATGCTGTCCCTGAGTCCCTCGGGCTGGAGCAGCTAGAGTTCCCCAGGTTCAAAGTGTACACGCAGGTTCACTCATCCCACATACGAATGTGCCAGGAGCAGCTGGCTTCTGCCCGCGGCGGTGGCCCAGGCTGGGCACTGGCCCCCCACCCCCCGGCCCCCCAGCAGCCAGGGCGGCCGCAGAGATTACCCGTTCAGCTGGAGCTGGATGAACTTCCCGAAGCGGCTGCTGTTGTTGTTCCTCAATGTGCACGCGTTCCCTGCGGACCACAGCTTCTGTTCACAGAGGCCCCACAGAGTCCCCACAGGCCTACAGGGGCCATGTCGCTATCCTCAAGTCACCTACACGCCCCTCTACTGGTTTCCGGGTCACAGGTGACAGGGCTAGGGACTGGGCACTTGGGCTGTGAGCAAGTGTGATTCAGTCGTGTTACAGCTTCCTGGCAAAGGGGGAAGAGCCAATCTAAGCAGTCAGGGACTTTTGTTTGAAGGGAAAGGATCAAAAACAAGATGTCAGGACTTCCCTGGTGGTCCAGTGGTTAAGACACAGGTTTTTGATCCCTGGTCCGGGAAGATTCCATGTGTCTCGGGGCGGCTAAGCCCATGTGCCACAACTACCGAAGCCTGCTCGCCTAGAGCCTGTGCTCCTCAAGAAGAGAAGTCACTGCAATGAGAAGCCTGTGCATTGCAGCTGGAGAGTAGCCTGCACGTGCCGCGATGAGAGGAGGCCCACCTACAGCAGCAAAGACCCAGTATGCCCCACCACCCCCCTCAAAAAAAACAAGTGGCTACTATTGAGGCGGACAGTAAGGCACAACATCTAGAGTGCCAACGCAGACACTGATTGCTGTGCATCCCGAGACATGTCCCCTTCTCTGAACCATCAGGAAGCTGTTCAGAAGGATGGGACATGGGCTGGGTGAGCCTCTCCCGCACCTCTGCTCCATCTGCCTGGGTGAGACGGAGAGGACGACAGAGTGATGCTACCACTGCTGGAAGGAGGCTAAGGGTAGCTGGGAGGCGTGGTTGGGGATCCAAGGCGGTGAACGATAAGTCATTCTCCATCCCGCAAAGAGAGGGTCTCAAGGCACGGCTCCCCTGCCCAGAAGGTGGTAAATTCCACAGGAGACAGGGCGGAGGTGCTGTGCGGAGGACACTGGGCTTACCAAAAGCTTCCATGATGGGGTTGGAGTTCAAGATGCGCTGTTCGATCCTCTCGGCAACCTTGTGGCTTTCCCAGGACGTGGGTGAGGCAGCCACAACGGCGTAGAACTTCATCAGGCAGCGGGATGTCCATGTCTGCGGCAGAAACAGCCCTGTGGGAACTGTGCCCATATTCCCGTCCACATGTGAGCCTGCCGGGGACAGGGGCCCATGACTGCCCTCTTGTCCGCCATCCATGTTGCTGATCAAAGGGTTGAAAGCGGAATTCAACTGTGTCCCTCACCTGTGTGATGGGGACACTTACTTCTGCCTCTCCTAGCTCCTGAGGATGCATTTAAGGATTGGGGGGCGGTGGAGAGGAACCTCTCCGGTGGTCCAGCGGTTAAGAATCTGCCTTCCAAGGCAGGGGATACAGGTTCGATTCCTGGTTGAGGAGCTAAGATCCCACGTGCCGTGGGGCAGCTAAGCCCAAGAGCCGCAAACAGAGAAGCCGGTAAGTGGCAACTACTGAGCCTGTGTGTTCTAGAGCCTGCGTTCCGCAACAAGAGAAGCCCGCATGACACAACTAGAGAAAGCCTGCGAGCTGCAATGGAGACCTGGCTCTGCAAAATGAAAAAAAGAAATGACGGGCACTGGGACAGAGGAAGACAACCTACACTGACCTGAGCAGGCTACTGAGCCATGTATTTGTTCACCAACCCTACAGATGCAGGTGCAATTATATACTACCTGCTTTCAAACTGATGAATCTCGGGCATCAAAGAAACCTAAATTTTATCAAAGATGACATATTCAATAAATGATAGGGCTCTGATTTATACTCAGGCAATCGAATTATAAAATTCCCACTGTTTTTATAATCAGCTGAGATGAGGTCTATTTACATTTTAATTTCCATTTGTTCACTGCTAGGACAGAGAACCACAAGAAATTTCTGTATACTGACTCTGGATCCCTGCTCTATACCTCACTGTAAGTTTTTAGTTGTAGCTTTGTTTTGGATTTTTTTTTGGTTGCTCTTTTAGTATATATATTTTTTTAGGTCTCGCTCTGAGGTGGGAAGTGTTCCCTCTCTACTGTTTTCTAGAAGAATCTGTACAGAACTGGTAACATTAATTTCTGAAATACTTGGTTGTAATTGTTGTTCAGTTGGCTGAGTTGTGTCCGACTCTTCATGACTCCAGGGACTGCAGCACGCCAGGCTTCCCTGTCCTTCGCTATCTCCCAGACTTTGGTCAAACTCATGTCCTTTGAGTCAGTGATGCCATCCAACCATCTCATCCTCTGTTGTCCCCTTCTCCTCCTGCCCTCAATCTTCCCCAGCATCAGGGTCTTAAACACTTGGAAGAATCCACAAAGTGAAGCCGCCTGAGCCTGGGGCTTTCTATGAGGAAAGATTTTTAACTATGATTTAAATTTGTCTCAGAAATTTAGATATTCAGGTTATATATTTCTTCTTGTGTGAGCTGCAGCCGTCTGCGTATTTCAAAATACTCTCTCATTTCATTAAACTGGAGAATTTACTGAAATAAAGTTAATGAAAAAATTTCATCTGTGGAATCTTTAGTTATGCCTATTCTTTCATTTCTGACATGTGTAATTTGTCATTTTCTCTCTGTAAGTCCGGCTAGAGGGGGGCTTCCCTGGCGGTCCAGTCGTTAGGACTCCATGCTGACACTGCAGGGGGTTCAGGTGGGGGAACTAAGACCCTACAAGCTGGGCCTCACGGCCAATAAAAAGTCTGACTAGAGGGTTATTGATCTTATTGATCTTTAGAAAAAACAGCCATTGATTTCATTTACTTTATTATTTTTTTCTGTTTCTACTTTAGTGTTTTTTAAAAAAATATTTATTTATTTAAGAACTATGGACACCATTTTGCTGACAAAGGTCCATATAGTCAAAGCTATGGTTTTCCCAGTAGTCGTGTACAGAGGTGAGTCTTGGATCAAGCCAAAGAAGTGATGCTTTCAAATTGTGGGGCTGGAGAAGACCCTTGACTGCAAGGAGATCAAACCAGTCCATCCTAAAGGAAATCAACCCTGAAGATTCATTGGAAGGACCGATGCTGAAGCTGAAGCTCCAATACTTTGATCACCTGATGCAAAGAGCAGATTCACTGGAAAAGACCCTGAAGCTGGGAAAGATTGAGGACAGGAGGAGAAGGGGACGACAGAGGATGAGATGGTTGGATGGCATCACCGACTCGATGGACATGAGTTTGAGCAAGCCCCAGAAGATAGCGAAGGACAGGGACACCTGGTGTGTCGCGGTCCGTGGGGTTAGAGAGTTGGACATGACTTAGCGATTGAACAGCGACAATTGATTTATTTTTGGCTGTGCTGGATCTTGGTGGCTGTGTGGGCTTTTCTCTAGGTGTGGCAAGTGGGGCTCCCCTCCAGGTGTGGTGCGCAGGCTTCTCATGTTCTCTAACACAAGCTACAACAAATTTCCCTCCAGGCGCTGCCTTCTTTTTTAAAGCACAGATTTTGATATGTTGTGCTTTCCTTTTCATTCAGTTCAAAGTGTTTTCTAACATCCATTGTGATTACTTCTTTGACACAAAAGATATTTAGAACACAGTTTATATTTTAATCTTTTCAAATTGAGATTTGTTTTATGGCTCAGAAGAGAAAGTGAAAGTGATGTCGCTCAGTCGTGTCCAACTCTTTGCAAACCCATGGACTGTAGCCTACCATGCTCCTCTGTCCACGGGATTTTCCAGGCAAGAGTACTGGAGTGGGGTGCCATTTCCTTCTCCAGAGGGATCTTCCCGACCCAGGGATTGAACCCGGGTCTCTCGCATTGTAGGCAGACGCTTTACTGTCTGAGCTACTAGGGAAGTCCTAGTAGGTTCAGAAGAGAGTCCATATCAATTCCACGTGTACTTGAATGTACAAATCTCAAACTATTAATTTTATTTCTCCTTTCAATTGCATTTAAGAACAAGGATCTGTGGTTGCCCCCTTTTGGTAATTTTCTTAGGATATTACTAATACTTCTGACCCACATTCTCCCTTCACCTGGGACACCAATTACAAGTATGTAAACCATCTGATATTGCACCAAAGCTCCTGAACGCATTTTCTCTTTGTTTCTCAATTTCCTCTTTGTTTTTTGATTTTTATTGACCCACTCTCAAGTTCACTGATGTATTCTTATGCATGTCTAATCTGCTGATAAGCATAAAGGAGTTGTTCATGTTTTTAATTTTTATCATTTCCATTTAACTGTAGTTTCCATCTCTCAGGAAAGAGATTGGATGAAATCTTTTCTGGAGATACTAACAAGCTCATGAGAAAAGTTATGGGCATTCAGGGTCCCACAGGTTTAGAAAGCTACCCCTGGTGAGACAGCTTTCTAAACTCTTTCATAATCTCTTATGTTTATGGAATCCTGTCCACAAACATAAGAGATTCTAATCAGTTGCTTAAGGCTTTACTCTTAAGTATGAACAGAAATTCAAAGATTATCAACTCCTTGGTAAGCTTCTTTTACATGAATGGCAAATATCACAACAAAAGAGGAAAAGGAACTAGAAGGAAATAGAAATGAAAAGGGCAGGAGCCAAGTAAAAATCATGAAAGATCCTCAAAGAAGAGAGAAGAAATAAGACCAAGATGCTGGGGGGAAAATAATACTCAGAGAATAAGAAAGAACTCTTAGAATTAAAATGCTTAATAAAAATTCAAAATTAAAAAGACTGAAGGGTAAATTAGAGAGTATCTCCCAGAAGACAGGACAAATATTAAGAGATAGAAGAATATGTAAGAAAAATAGGATATTAGACAATTTATCAAACTCCCTGCTAATATGAATTCCATAAGGAGAAAACAAGGGGTGTAAATTATTAAATTATTAGATACAGCATTTTCCCAAACTAAAGGACATGAGTCTCAAGGTTAAAAAGACCTATGCAAAGTATCCAGCAGAGCAAGTGAGAAAAGACACATCACTGTGAATTTCAACACCTATGGATAGAAAAGATGACCCTAAAAACTTTTGGGAAGAAAACACAAACTGCCACTTATGGACTGGGACTTTTAACAACACTCAAAGAATATATAAAGAAATAACTTCTAAATTCAGAAAGAAAATGATTTCCAACTTGAGATCAGAATATCCAGCCAACATGTCAAATTAAGGCTCAATAAACATTTGCAGATGTGCAACAACTCAAAATATGCCCTTCATGTGACCTTTGTGGAGAAGCTACTAAAGAAAATGCTCCACTAGAACAAGGCAGGAAAGCAAGAAGAGGAAGCCACTGGGCTCCGACAGCAGGGGATTTATCACAGGACAGACGGCAGTCTGGATTCCCAGAGTGAGACAGACAGCTCCCGGGGAATGGCTCCCCAGGAGCCCTTGGCAGCCACCCGTCCGGATGGGAGTAGGAGGCGTGAGAGCCCTAGCGAGGGCATCAGCTGGGGATAAAGCGCCTGACGTACCTGCCAGTTGGACAGGTGTTTCCCGGTTCTGGTGACAAGTTTGATAATAAAGAATAGGTATATAGAAACTATACAACTGAAAATATGGGGGACAGTTATTAAGTAGAGAGAAAGTAAAAATCATACAAGACAGGAAACATAGCCATAGTATATTACAGTGCTTGGCTGAGAACAATACGTACGTAGCTGTAAATGAGCACTATATATGTTAACCTCCTTAGAAATCATAAGACAATTACACATGCATTTGGGGGCAGGGTAACTGGGCTAAACTGTCATCAAAGTAGGAAGTGAACAGAGAAGGTTCAAAAGGGAAAAATCAGTAATTAATTACATAAGCACGTTGTTTAGAAACATGGATGGCCATACCCAAACAAACTGCTAAGATGGGAAGGCAGCTGCCTCTGGAGACAGGGAACAGGGTTGAGAGACACGAGGCAGGGTCGCTACTTTTCTTTGTAAGCCCTATAGTATTGCTTGATTTTTGAACTCTGTAACTATATTGGTAGTTATTAAAAATAAATAAAAATTTAAAAAGATACCGGGCCTAGCCCATGACCACAGCAGCTAATCAATAAAGGGTTTCTGAGCTCTGGTTGCATGGGTCTAGGGCCAGGTCCGGCCTCAGCTCCCCAGAGCAATTCTGGAGGATAATGGGCTTCATCCAGAAGCTGAGCATGACCACCCCACCAGAAGCCTTGGCACAGCTCTCAAAGATCCCCTCTGCACTCAAGTCCTAGCCTCATCCCTAGAGCATGCAGTCTTCACCTGCTTCCTTGTCTGTCTTTCCCACTGGGCCAAGCGTTGTGAAAGTTGCTAAGTCGTGTCTGACTCCTTGTGACCCCATGGACTATACAGTCCGTGGAATTCTCTAGGCCAGAATACTGGAGTGGGTAGCCTTTCTCTTTTCCAGGAGATCTTCCAACCCAGGGATCGAACCCAGGTCTGCTGCATTGCAGGCAGATTCCTTACCAGCTGAACCACAGGAGAAGCCCAAGAATACTGGAGTGGGTAGCCTATCCCTTCTCCAGCGGATCTTCCCGACCCAGGAATCAAAATGGGGTCTCCTGCATTGCAGGTGGACTCTTTACCAACTGAGCTTTCAGGGAAGCCCCCACCCCCCGCCCCGCCCCGAAAACCAGATGCTGCATTTTTCCTCTCTGTTCCTCCCCTTGCCACTCCTCACTGGCTAGCCTAGGGCCTAGAACCTGCCTCAGTGCTTGGCAATGCTTTCATGGGTGACTGTAGACGGAAAGGGTTTACGGTCCAAAGAATCCCTTGAGAAGGTAATGTGGAGGGAAGGGTGGGGTGGCTGGTGAGGCTTGACAAGAAGAGGGTGAGGCCCGGGCCAGCAGGCCTCTGACGGCCGCACGACTCCTCACCCATCCGTGCACGATGTTCTGTGTCACCTGGACGGACTGTGCCACCTGGGGACCACACGACCACACAGGAGACTGTCCTTCCCCGCAGCCAGCCCCACGCACCGCCCTTGCGTCAAGGGCGACCCAGAGATGCAGGCGGGCTGCTTCCTTACTGGAACCCCCACGACTTGGGAGGAGTGCTGCCATGAGCCGAGCATGCCAGTGCCTCATGTGCACAGAAGGCCCCGTGAGTTACGGGCCCACCCTTCCTGCCTTGCCATTTTACAAGTCAAAGAACTGAGTAGGCTTCTTCGCCGTCGTGTGAAGAGAGTCCCTGCTCGAGCTTGTAATAAAGTTCCTCACTGTTTTTGCATTGATCCGCAGCTCCTGTGGTGTTTGGTGGGATTCCACGATCCGGGTACAGCATTTTGGGGGCTCGTCCGGGATCCCCCGGACCCTCCAGGACCCGCGCTTCGGAGGACGAACGGCCGGCAAGCAGTAGCAGCAGCTGCACCTGTATCTGTAGGGGGCCCCACTCTGCAGCTGGACTTAGACCTCGGCGGACGCGCCGATCCGGTCTCCAGCAGGGAGCAGGAAGAGACGTCTTCCAGCTCCCACTCAGTAGTCCCGTATATATATATATACACAGCTGATATACTCTGCACCTTTTGTTCTCGGAATTGCGCGCTGTTATTTGTCTGGTGTGTCGTCTTGTTTGTTCATTGGTGACTGACCGACGATGGGACAGACCCAAAATGGATGCTCTCCGCTGACCTTAATAACTGACCATTTCACAGAAGTTAGAGCTCGAGCTCATAATCTGAGTGCAGAAATTAAAAAAAAATCTCGGATGGTTATCTTTTGCAGTGCTGAATGGCCCAGCTTTAATGTAGGCTGGCCTCCTGAAGGGACTTTCGACTTAAGGACTGTCCAGAGAGTCCGAGAAATCATCCTCAGACCTCGAAGCGGATATCCAGACCAGGTCCCATGTATCCTAGTTTGGGAAGATTTAATAGTCAGCCCAACCCCTTGGATCCAACCCTTTTTACCTCCACAGGCAGCAGCAGCCACGGAGATCCTAGTTGCTGAAGAAAAGAAAAAGCCTCCGGCTGCCCCCTCTGCCCCTGTTTTACAGGAAGATTCGACTCTTCTTGATTTCCTTATCACACCTCCACCATATTCTCTCTCTTTCCTCTCCTTAGCCCTTCCTATCCTTCCCGTTTTTCTAGTCCCCCGGTGCTGGACGCAGGAATCTGGTCGAAGGGCCTCAGCTTGAGCTGAGGATTGGAGACTGATCACCTCCTCTTGGCAGAGAACTCGAATTTTCTGGTCTGGTTTCTGGTAGGGCTGAGTTCCAGTCCTCCCTTTTCTGGAAGCCCAGGGGAAAGTCCCGTAACGCCTGGGTGTCTGCAGGTGGCAGGAGACGTCTGTAAGGCCACCCCTTTTGCCTCCCTTTCCCGCCTCCTCCTCCTCCTTCTTTCAACCTGGCTTCCTTTCCTCCTTTTGAAATCTTTGAAGACATCTGAAGTTTTGTGTCTCTATAGAAAGTTTTCTGAGAGACTGTATTCTTGTATTTAAGGGAGTGTCTGATGAGGACTGCCAGGTTTATATGTGTGTGTTTTAACTCTGTTCTGTGTTGTGATTTGTGATGGCCATTTTGCTTTGTCTGGCCACCATTTAGACCTGCCGCCATTTTGTTAGAACTTGATTTTCTTTCCCTGTGCCTTGAGACCAGGGCTCTCAGGAACACTTATCTAGACCATCTCTAACTCCTGAGACTGAGAGAAAAAGGAAAAAAGCCTTTAAAAATGTTATTTATTTAAATTTTATACTGTAATATCTAATTCATGACCAAACTTAGAAAATGAAGCTAGATCTTGCACTGTGTCTGTCTAAATATGTTTTGGTATGTCTTTGTCTCTGGGTAATATTTTTTAGGTTAATTTGTAAATGAGCTCTATTTAATTGGCTTAAAAAAAGGTAAGTGCTTACAAATCAAATAATTCTAAATTAAACAATAAATTCCAGGTTCAGATGAACTGGGAAATATTCAGTATTAAATACCTGATATTAATGTTTGTTTGTTGACCTATCTAATATAGACATGTCTTAGAGTAATTAACATCAAGTAGAATATTTTCATTGTATCTAGGTTTAATATAAGTTAAATATTATACCTGTTACAAGTTTGTCAACAAGGAAATTACCTCGAGTGAAAAAAAACTCCTAAAAAATGTAAATGAGGTATGAGTTTGTATATAAACTCTAGTAAGAATAATTATTCTTTGAGAATATCTGTCTACAATAGTCTCCCCAGATTGGCGTAACTTGAATTTTTAAGGGTTGTGCTAAACTAAGTATTAGAAGTCTATTAAATAAATAGGTCATTTCCAAATTAAATAAGATTTTGAAACATTTACTACTAAACACTGATTTCCTTTTACAGAAAAACTAAAGAGATTTGGGACTATAAATGAATAATGTTTGATGCCATCCTAAAATGTTTTAAGAAAGCAAGGGTTTTAGAAGTTATCACTGGTATTTATGCTCACCAATCTATAAAATGCTAATAAAAAAGTTAGCTCTTGGTTGCTAAAGGAAAGCAGGAAGTGTGCTTTCAGTAAAAAAAAAATATATATATGAAAAAATACTAAAAAGAGTTATGCACAATCAGGATTTTCTAAAATTGGATTACAATTAGTTAGATAAATGGATTTTGTTAAGAATGACAGGTCATAAGAAAACTGGTTAGAGCCAATTAGGTCCAAGATGGCGGAGCTGACTTTCACTAGACCTTGAGCCTTGGTATTTGCGCCCATTGTGACATATCAACAAGCTAAATGATACACCCATCAACATTGACTAAATCTGACCAAATGTTCTAAATGCTTTTAATTGATCTTTTGGATAAAACTTCCTAAATCGAATTCTTTTGAAGGTCCTTTGACATCTAGCTAACTTTGGGGTGTTTCAGAGGGCCCCTGAGACATCCCAAATAGAGATATTAAACTGTGTTTATTTGGTTGGTTAAATTACATGAAAAAGATTATCAAATGAGTAATAAATCCGCTCATGTTATAATGTATGGAAAATTACTAATACAGATATCCTAAAAATAATATGGAGTTCTTAACATTTTGATATGTCTTGGTATTCTAATGAGAAACCTGATGACTTCACAAAAGTTAACAAAGGACTGAATGAACCAGCGAATATGTTTATAACTTTTATGGTTTCTATCTGAGAAATTACAGGTTTGAATCTTGTGTTTTCCGGGAGTAGGGAAAACCTTCCTCTCAAACTAATTATGAAAATAATTTGGTAAAATTACACGTTATAAACAAAACAATTATATTTTCTATCTGACTCCTCCAGAAATTTGAAACTCTTAGGTTTCCAGTAAGTTTATCAAATGAGCTAGGAAGGTTATCTCACTAACAGGTACAAAAATCTCAAGGAATTATTGAGACCTTAAAAAGGGAAGAGTTCACCTAGATTTGTTAGGCAAAATCTGTGATAAGCCTTTGGTGTGAGTTTCCCAGCCCTGTTTTATATTAAAAGTTCAGTCTGAGATTCTATAAATGTTTTAACAAAATAAAAAGTCTATAATCAATTATGGTTATATAAATCATCAGACCAAAATTCGTGAGAACAGACCTATTTTGCAAACAAACTAGCCTTAATTTGGTTGTATTTGATAAAAATGAGGGTAACTTTAGGGAGAAAAAGATATTTCAAAAAAATGTTAAATCCCAGTTTGTTAATGGAGGTTTGCATGTAGTAAGACTCATTTCTCGGATAGTTCTTTGTTGTTATGTGATATTAATGTGAAATTTAATTGAATTCTTAGAGAACACCCTAAGTTTGTTTCTGAAGCTTATCTCAGTAATCTATCTTTGGATGAAGATCATGAAGATGCCTCATGACCTGCAACCAGGACTGGAAAAAGACATAATTTAAGACACTGTCTCCAACCTTGATGGAAGGACTTTTTATCAGGTACTCTTAACTAGCTCATGCACATTGAAACTGAAGGGAAATTAACTCTTAGATTAATTCCCACTTGCAAAGGCCCCTACACTGGATTGGTCTATAGAGAAGACAGCTGACCTGATCTCACCTTAAAATGATGCTCAAACAGGAAAAACTACACTACACCAGGATGAGAAGACAACAACATCAGAGGTAGACAGCTTGCCCAAGATGCTGGATCTGCTTCGTATGATCATTTATAATGTTTTCTTGACTTCTTAGACCTTTGCATATAAATCAAATGCTTTTCTATCATAGGCCTGATCCTATGCTAGTTTTAGAAATCAATCCAATTGTTGGGTTTGTGGCCAATTACCTGTATCTAGTTCTGGGTTACCTTGGTCAATTTCTCTACTACAAGACTCTAACTGGTTGGCCCTGAGGAAATTTACTTAAGAAAAAAAAATTATAGTCATATTCAGGTCACTGTGATACTACCAGATGGGATCCCCTCACTGGGCCAATTAATAATGCCTACTCTGACTCTGGCCATAAATTTGAGCCTTTTTCTATTCCTCAAGCTCAATCAGAGCAACAAGAAAAGTTTTAGCAAAGGAAAAAGAAATCTCCCACAATTATGAGATGGATTTATACAGATAACACCAGGCTATGGTAATTTAGGTTTAAAGTCTCCTCTGTGTTGAAAACAATTAAATCATACTAAGGATAATCAGTCTAGTAACACTAGAAAACTGGGCTATGTGCCTTATAGACGGTGGTGCCAATGTATAATTTCCCTGAAAGATAAAGATTCGTACAGAGTAGACTAAGTCAGACGACCTGAGATATACTGGGCTACATCTAATGGAAGCTCTTAATTTAAGTCTTACTTGTGACTTTACTAATACTGCTGGCTATGTTCTTTATATTTCACCTGTTTTACAAAACTGCTGTTTCTTACACTGCCAAATGTGTGACTGAGGCCTCTGATGGAATAATATATAGTTCCCTATGAGATCGATGATGATAACAGTGTAACTCTAGATACGAGAAAAAGCAACAAGAGGGAATGTTTTCCTGGACCAAGAGGCTAGTAAGACAGGAGGTCCAGAGAATTTTGGATACTGTTTTATGGCCTAGTCCAGTAAACAGCACATTGAGTGGCCTGTCAACAAAATCTTTGCCAAACCTGAGAATGGACATTCTCAGCACCGTGGGATAAAATGGTCATGAAATGCCCCCCTCAAAATCATGGTCAAGGTTATGAGCAAAAAGGGGCTCTGCCAACTGAAGATTGACACTTGCCATCTACATCTACAGATATTAAATCATGACCACTGCAACAGCTGACTTTCAACGGCCCTGAAAGGAGTTCAGGGTGAAAATCAGGAATGAGGCACTCGGTGCTCTGACAAAAACTGGCAGAACAGGCCTTCAGATAGTTAGATCTTTTCAGGAGATTTTATGAGTCCCAATTCTTGCATCTTCTTATACCTAGAGAAACACTAACATCATTAATAGTGACATCTGCTTTGGCTATTAAGGAAAATTTTACAATTAAAAGTCAAAATAGAGTACTCGGCTATGGTTCAGACATCCTGAGAAATAACCAGGTGTTACTATGGGTGTAATTTCAGATCAGACATTGTATTGCTAAACACTTGAGTTTTCTGAGTCGTGTCAGGCTTAGATGCCACCATTCTCAAAACAATGTCTGCTGGAAGCTAGTAACTTCTACCTTACTTTTTCTTTTTTTCTTTTTTTTTGTTTTTTTTTTTTTAGTCCCCCTGGCCACCCGCCCTTAACTCCTTTCGTGATCCTGACAATATACTGGGAAGGTTAAAGCATTGTTCACATTTTGCACATAAGAAAAGTCAGAAAATATATTTCTAAAAGTCATACAATTAGCAAGGAACATACCATGACTCAAACCTCAGGTCTCCAAGGTGGAGACACTTTCCCAACCCAGTCTATCAATAGGTCCTTAGAATATTTTGTGTAGCTAACAACCCAATAAAGCCTATGGTACATAGTGCTTCTATAAAGGAAACAAACATTCTTTACAAAACAAGTCCATGAGAGAATGCACTAATGTACCAATGAATTCCTGTACTGAGCCCATATGGAATCTATCCTTTAGGATCAGAAACTGTGAGTTAGAAACCCTGATACCCTGCAACTCTGCTTATTCCCAGAGCCTCTGTTCTTTCCTGGGTGAATGATCCAAGGAACTGTATTCCATGAAGAAACAGATGGCATTCCTACCTTACTTTTTATAAAACTAGGCAACTGGCCACCTGGCTACAAGTCTCCCTGAAGTGCCAGGTCCAGACTGGGTTTCAGGCCTATTCTTCTAAAAGAAAGAGATTTATTTTGTCTATTAAAACTCCAGTTATCCCTCCTCCAGCTACTACTAATTGGGTATGTTACAACAAAATGGCAGACCAAGGGATTGAGATTTTAATCATACAAGGCTCAGATCTAGGACTTAGAACTCAAGAATACTTCCAATTCAGTGTCTCTTCTCCTATGCCCCATTTTGACAGGAAGTTATCACAGTCATAGTTGCCCTGTTCCCTAAATTAAAACTGAGCAGGACTCTGTGAGGTGGCGACTCTGGAGTACAGATCTGCTGTGTGTTCTCCATTTCTTATCTGTAGGATATAGGCTTCATTCAGCCTCCTTGACCTTCCCTGAGTTCCAAAGGGTGGATTCAAACAATTGCTAATCAGGGAAGGGAGGGAATACAGAAACAGAGGGGAAACAATCAAACTGTGGTACAGCTTTGAGACAGTCCTGGTTCCTACTCAAAGAAATATGCATAGCAATGTCTTTTGAGTTCTTCTACAGAACTGGAGCCCCCACCCAGGTGGAGGATGGCAACTTCAGACTAAACACAAGATTCCTGGAGCACAGCTCTGTTGCTTGACCACCAGCCAATCAAAAAAAAAAAAAAAAAGTCACAAACCCTCACCCCAAATGTTGCCTCCTGTTTCTGGGGACCAGTGATGACCATCCTGTTAGGTCTCCTGTTTGGCCCCTGTCTATTTTATCTCTGAAAGGCGCCAACAGTTTCAAACTAAATTGCTGTTATTACAAGAGTAAAAGCTGGTTTCAGATAACACCCCAACTGAGGTCAGGTATAGAGAGACTTCTGCTCTGCTAGGCAGGCCTACGCCCAGGCACAGCAGGAAGTTACAGAAGAGACCTCCGCCCCAATTCCCAGAGCATCTGAGTATGAAGTCTCTCAGGGGGGAGTTGTTAGGGGAAGCACACTGATTGAAACCGCCCACCCTGGCCAGGCACCATAGTAACCATTTGCATGAGTTGTTTTATGACAGGAGATCCTGATAAGGAATACGGAACTAATAAGCCACCACCAACCGGAGGAGTTCAGGAAAGGTCGAGAAGAGAAGAGACACTGCCTGTCCGCCCACCTAATGTTACTCAGATCTCAATATTCGACTGTCTCCACAAATGATATAGTTGACTCTATAGAAGACCCATGATTGGGCTTTCCATAGGAACTAGAAGAGGGGGAAATGTGAAATGTGAAACCCACACGACTCCATTTTAGGATAGCACCGCCATTTTGAGTAAAACCCCCTCCCGAGGAGAGAAAGAAACTCAACGAGCCCATCAGGGGAGGACAGGAAAGTCCCTCACCCACCTTACTCTAACCCACCAATCAGGAGCTAACAAGACATCCTTAGTTGAAGAATTAACCAATCCCCTTAAGCTTCCCTTCCCGCTTCCCCTGCTATACAGTATAAAAAAGATTCGCCGCTTTCACTTGGGGCTCCTTCGCTGTTGTGTGAAGAGAGTCCCTGCTCAAGCTTGTAATAAAGTTCCTCACTGTTTTTGCATCAAAAAAAAAAAAAAAAAAAGAACTGAGTATTTAGCAAGAGCTAAATACTGTTCCGATGTGCTCTTCAACGCTATGCTGGAACCCTCAACTGCTGACTTTTGTTTCCAAAGGCTGTCAGAGCTGGGAGAGTCCTCCGATGAGGACATGAAGGCGCAGACGGGAAAAGATTCTCACCTCGGGTCAGGGCAGAGCTGGTGCAAGAGCCGGCCTAGAACCCCTGGCTCCCGACTTCCTGCCCAGGTCCCACCCAGCACTGCATGCCGACTCCACGAGTGACATTCCCCGGAACCCCACCCCAGCCTCTCTGCCCGTCCAGCCAGTCACGAAGTTGGCAGGATAGGAAAGCGGCCCGCCTACCTTTCCAGCACCACTCTCTCCACTGACAACAATAGACTGGTTGACTGGCTCGATCAGGCTCCTGACATTCCTGTAGGTCTGTTCACCCACTGTGAAGATGTGGGGCCTCAGTGTCTGAAACATCAATGGGTGAAAGGTCACGGGAGCAAACCCCTGTCTACAGGGAGTGGTTGATGCAGCGATGGCTCCGATGGGGAGCCTGCCCACAGCAGCGGTAGAGGCTTCCTCTAGAAAAACTTCCTGGCAGTAACAACGTGAGGCCCAGCTGCAGGCGTGACTCATTCATCTTCTCTCAGTTTGGAAGCAGTGCTGGCCTTGACCAGTCTATCCTCCCATCTTATCTTGTCAGTAGTTTTATTCTGCTACTTTTTTTTTATGTTATTGCAATTTGCAAGAACTTTCTTACCAGTTATTGCTTAAGAAGTCTGTGCCTTAGTTGGAGAGCTAACCCTATTTTATAGATGAGAAATCTGAGGTTCATGTGGGTTAAATAACCTTCCCAAGGCCACTGAGGAGAGAAAGGCATCTGTGTGATTTGGATTCCAATGTCACTGTTCTCCTTTCCATCAACAAGGATTAATTGTCCTCAGTGTGCTGGGCATCAAGCCGGGCATTGAGGACACAGTGGGGACCTTCATGTGGCTTTGCCTTTGAGGAGGCAGTCGCTAAGATGGGCTCTCAGGCCAGACCTCCCTGGCTTCCCGTTTGGACACGAACCCTGGATGAGTCGGGTTAGTCCATGCAGACCCGGTGCGGCTCTGCCTGACCCGCAATGATCGCTTGCCTACAGCTTCCTGAAGGGAGAGGGCGTCGTTCTGGATGCTGTCAGAACCAACAATCTCTCTCTAGGCCCTCACCCCACCCACTTCTCACCTGGACCATTACAAAGCCTCCAACTATTCAGCCACTGGTCTCACCTTCCTAAACCCAACTCCCCCAACTTCATCCCCACGGCGGGCTCCGTTCACAGCCCCACTCCCACCCTGCTGAAGCAGCTCTGTGGATTCTCTCAGCTGTGGTACAGACGTCAACATCAACTGGTCTGTTCCCTGCCTATACCAGCTTCATCCCCACTTGTGTTAAGAAGTTACCCTTCATCCCAATCGGTGGAGATGAACATGTGCTGAATTTTCTAAGGCAATCCTTACCACAGGTAATTTTACTCTTTTCTCCCAAAAGTGGTTTTTAAATACACAAATGTGCCCTTGGAAATTCTTTCCTACTAATAAATTCACAAATAAGAGAAAAAAAAAATCTGTCCATGTCCCTATTTTAGGTTCCAAAATCAGTAAATACTGATTTAGGCTCCAACCTACTTATTTAGGTTCTAAAATAAGCAAATAGTGCTTTGTCTCTCATTTTGCACCTCCTGGCAAACTTCTGTGAGCTTCTGGTGGGCAGGTCACGGCCCCAGTAGGCTCTGAATGACACCACAGCTGATGAAGACACGGATAAGGACAGGGAAGCTGCCAGGGGCCCTCGGGCAGGAGGGGGAGCCCTGATTCCCTGGGAAGCGGGGGGCCTCACCTGGGGCTGAGAAGCAGCGTGGTACTCTCGCATCAGCTCTGGCGAGTAGAGCTGAGGGACAGGCTTGAAGGGGTTCAGCGCCACCAGGGTGCAGCCGGCGTTGGTGTAGAACGTGTCGGCCGTGTACCGGGCCTGCAGACACCTCAGGACTGAGGCAGGGGTGCTGTTAGCAAACCCTGGCTCAGATGGAGACAGAGTTGCACGTACAGACCAACACCCCACCTACCAGAGTTCCCTCTGCAATTAGCCAAGAGCCATGAGATCCCAGCTGCTCCCTGATGAGCAGGTACAAGAAAGATCTAATTAAGATGAACCCCACATCTGAAGCAAAGCTTGTGTTTGGGGGCCTGGGGGCAGCCGCCAGGCTGGAGCAGCCCACCTGGCTGTCCATAGTCTGGTCTGGCCCGAGGCAGCAGAGCTGAATACCCTCTGGGAGAAGGTGCACCCCTCTGGGGTGGGGTTGGCGGGGGACACATACCTGTCTCCAGCGTCACAGGATTCACCTTGGTGAGGTCATCAAGCTGCTGCAGAGGGGCCTCCCCGCCCAGGAACTCCTGCAGGTCTTCCCTGAGGGTCTCCCCGCCGTGGGCATCAGAGCCTGAACCGTGGCCATTAATCTGGGAGGGAAAAACAGGACCAGAAGCACCAGGACTCAGACCTCAGGCAGCTCCGTCAGGGGGAGGGCTTGTACAGGAGACAGAAGACCGGCCTCTGGGATCACAGTCTGGTGGTTCAAATTGTACCTCCGCCATTTACTAGACCTGTGAGGCTACATAAGCTTCTTGACCTCTCTGAGGTTAAGCAGTGGCTTCTTTATTTGTCAACAAAGGAAAATAGAATCAACTCATAGGGTTGTTTGGAAGAAAAACAAGAAAGAGATATGGAAAGCACTTAGTTGGGGACCTCCCTGGTGAAGCCGTGGTTAAGAATCTGCCTTGCAACGCTGGGGATGCAAGTTCGAGTCCTGGTCGGGGAACTAAGATCCCACATTGCTGCGGAGCAACTAGGCCTGCGTGCCGCAACTACTGAGCCTGTGTGCTCTGGACGCAGTGCGCCACAACCAGAGATTCCGGGCCGCAAGGAAAGATACCTGACGACGCAATGGACACCCTGAGAGCAGCAACTAAGACCTGATGCAGCCAAATAAATGAATATTGGGGGGAAAAAGCAAAGTTCTTGGTGCCTGGCACAGAGAATGTACTCAAAGTGGAAGTGTTAGTCGTTTCAGTTGTGTCCGACCCTTTGTGACCCCGTGGACTGTAGCCCGCCAGGCTCCTCTGTCCATGGGGTTCTCCAGGCAAGAGTACTGGAGTGGGGTGCCATGCCCTCCTCCAGGGGATCTTCCCGACCTAGGGGTCGAACTCTCGTTCCCTGTGTCACCAGCACTGCAGGCGCCTTCTTTACCCGCTGAGCCATCAGGGAAGCATGTACTCAGGAAATCAATAAATGCGATCCCTTCTCCTTTGCCTTGTGCTTCAGCTTTCAGAAGAGTCAGTGCCCGGCCTTACTGAGCCGGCGGGGCTAAGGCCCGAGGTGGGGGGTACTGTGAAGGGAAAGAGCCAGGGTTTGGGCCTTTTTTGAAAGAGACGATATCAGCTTGAGGTGAAAAATCAGCTGTGAGGTAGTACCATGCCTTCATCACCTGCCCCTTGGGACTGAATTTAGCCTGGCTAATTAATTAGCTCCTGCTGCCCTGGTCTACTTGAGAGCAGGCCTGGCTTAGGAGTCAGATGAGGTCAAGAACAATTTAGAAAGATGGTAATGATAACCCTATATGCAAAACAGAAAAAGAGACACAGATGTACAGAACAGACTTTTGGACTCTGGGAGAAGGCGAGGGTGGGTTGTTTCAAAAGAACAGCATCGAAACACGTATATTATCTATAGTGAAACAGATCACCAGCCCAGGTTGGATGCATGAGACAAGTGCTCGGGCCTGGTGCACTGGGAAGACCCAGAGGAATCGGGTGGAGTGGGAGGTGGGAGGGGGGATCAGGATCGAGAATACATGTAACTCCATGGCTGATTCATGTCAATGTATGGCAAAACCCATTTCAATTTGTAAAGTAATTAGCCTCCAACTAATAAAAATAAATGGAAAAAAAAAAAAAGAACAAGCACCAGGGGGAAGAGGCCACTTCTGCCTCTCCCTTGCCCATCCCTGATACCAACGCTTTATATAAGTTCTCCCCACTTTCCTCCTGTGATCCCATTTCTCCCTTCTCCCAGGGAGCTGCAGGGAAGGTGTGCGGAGCAGGCAGGAACCTGGCTGAAATCTGCTTTCAAAGGAAGGGGTCTGTGATATAACATGTGTTGGTTTCTTTTTTTGAAATTTTTATTTATTTATTTGGCTGTGCTGGGTCTTCACTGCTGTGCGTGGGCTTTCTCTAGTTTCGGCGAGCAGGGGCTACTCTCTAGTTGGGGTGCGCAGGCTTCTCCTTTCAGGGGCTTCTCTTGTTGCCGAGCATGGGCTCTAGGGCAAACGTTCTTCAGCTCAAGAGCTGAATGGCTGCAGCTCAAGAGCTTAGTCGCCTGCGGCAATATGGGATCTTCCTGGACCAGGGATCAAACCCATGTCCCCTGCAGGTGGATTCTTAACCACTGGACCACCATGGAAGTTTCTATGTGCGGCTTTCTAATGAGACCAGTGAACCTTACAGTTCAAAAATCTCCAGCAAAAGTGGCAAGTGTCATTTGAGAGACCCAGTGATAAGTTTCCTTCCAAAGACGCTGCCTGCTCTCTGAACTTAGGCCCACCACAATGCATGCACAAGGCAGACTCTCATCTTCAGGATTAACTGCTGAGGTCAGAGCGTGACTGTGTGCATGTAAATCCCTCTACCCTAGTGGAAAAAGGAAATCACTCACACCCAGCCATAATTTATGAACAGATCTGATCCAACCAGACAGGCAGCTGAGTATCATGGTTCCTGAGTTGGACTTGAAAGCTAGATTGCCTGGGTTTGAATCCTGATTCCACCATGTCCTAGTTACAGAATCTTATGTAAGTTTCTTAGTCTCTTTGCACCTCAATGTTCCTCATCTGTAAAATAGGGATGGTGGTAGTAGTGGTAGACCTCATAGATACTAACAAGCACATAAAGTATTTAGAAAAAACATCTGGTTTCTGCCACCAAAAGTTTGCTATTATTATTCTGTTAAAAAGTTGCTCTTCTAATTAGGCAATAATATACTGGTGGCTCAGATGGTAAAGCGTCTGCCTATAGTGCGGGAGACCTGGGTTCAATCTCTGGGTCAGGAAGATCTCCTGGAAAAGGAAATGGCAACCCACTCCAGTATTCTTACCTGAAAAATCCCATGGACGGAGGAACTTGGTAGGCTACAGTCCATGGGTTGCAAAGAGTTGGACACAACTGAGTGACTTCACCTTCTTTCACTTTTCATACCAAGGGCCTTAAAACTACCCTGTAATTCTTCTCTAGAACATGATACTATGTAAAGGCCATAAGAATGTTCTGGGTATATAGAAACATTTACAATCGCAAAACAAACAAAAAAACCCAAGTGTCCAAATAGTAGCTTAAATTATAGTACCTCCTTACAATTGAATAAAGCAGGTTACCAAGAGAATGATATCTTTAAATGTTTTAAAAATTTTTAGGGAGAAAAATCTAGGATATTCTTTAAAATGTCAGTTATCTATAGACAGTACAATTATGGGTAATTAAAATGTTCTTTTTGCTTATCTGTATTTCCCACATCATTGCAATGAATGTGACCTTGAATGAGTCACCTAACTGCTCTGAGCCTTATCTTCAAAATGGGGATATAATGGCATTGGATATGTAATACTGTATCCTTCTTAAGTACTAAACAAAATTATATGTGTAAAATGCTTAGTATAGTGCTTACTACACAGCAAGAGAGCAACACGGAGCAGCTGCTAGTACAGTTATGATAAACATGGTGGTTGTTTAGTTGCTAAGTCATGTCTGACTCTTTTGTGACCCCACAGACTGCAGCCTGACAGACTCCTCTGTTCATAGGATTTCCCAGGCAAGAATACTGGAGTGGGGTGCCATTTCCTTCTCCAGGGGATCGTCCCAACCCAGGCATCGAACTGGCATCTCCTGCATTGCGGGTGGATTCTTTACTGCTGAGCCAACAAGGGAAGCCCTGGTAAACATTACTGTTTTTCAAATGAGAAAGAAGTTAAAAATGGACAATAAAAAAGTTCCCTCTGCAAGAAAAAAAAAAAAAAGCCTGGAGCAGGTAGCTGTTCTGCCTGCTTCTCTCTGGCCTTCAAGCCCGTTTCACGAGCCAAAGGATCAAGAGGTCAGGCAGTAGAGTCTACCAGGGCTCCTTTGAGGCTGGCTGACCTCACATTCAGTTATCCTGCCTTACTCGCCTGGGACTTCACTAGTCCAGGAATCATCGTAAACATCCATTGGCCCAATGGCTGCTGCAGCTGCTGCTAAGTTGCTTCAGTCATGTCCGACTCTGTGCGACCCCATGGACTGTAGCCCACTAGGCTCCTCTGTCCGTGGGATTCTCCAGGCAAGAATACTGGAATGGGTTGCCATTTCCTTCTCCATGGCCCAGTGGCAACACTCAGTAAATAAAAAAATTCAGCTAGTATCTGGCATTCTCTTTGGACCAAGAACTGCAAGTAAAGGATGATATGGGTAGGACATGGGGCTCCACAGGGAAGGGTGATTTGGAATCCTGCAGGTCCGGGGCCATAGGAGCCTTTAGCGGCAGAGGCCCGCCGTAAAGGGTGGGTTTCACATCCCATTAGCAACCCATGTTCCCTGTGATCCATTCATCAGAATTCTTATCTATTTCCACATAGGTCATCTTCTTGCACATTTCTGCACCGGCTGCCTCTTTGCCTGGACTGCTTACTTTCCTTCTCCACTTGACTAATTCCTACTCTTTCTTTTTTCTGGCTGAGCCATGTGGCATGCAGGATCTGAGTTCCCCAATCAGGGGTTGAACCAGTGCCCTTTGAGATGGGAGTGCAGAGTCTTAGCCACTGGACTGCCAAGGAAGTCCCAACTCTTACTTCTTTAAGGCTCAGCTTTAAAGAACACCTCCTCTTGGAAGCCCCAGGCTTCCAACTTGTCTTTACAATTTCAGGCTGTGAGGAGCATCTCTCAGGACTCCCTCACAGGGTCAGGCTTGTAAGGTCACCAAAACACCCCAAGAATTCCCTCATCCAGCTTGTCTTACACATCCCAGGGAAAAAAGCTAAAAACCACAACAGGAGAGATTCAAATTAGGTGTCAGGAAGAGCTTCTCAGCAACAGACAAAAGGCACCGAAGTGACTATCTGAAGACAGAAAAGAAGAAAGGCCTTTAAAGGGGTCTGTCCCTTCCTTCCAGGTCAGGGCAGCGGAAGCATCATTCGGGTAAACGAAAGAGGCGGAGCTGCCTCAGGTACTTGAGGGTCTGGGTTGTCTTAGGGTGAGGACTTTACCTGCTGGAGCATCCTGCTTCAGTGTGGTCAGCCAGGATTCTGGGTCGTGGGCACGAGGAATGCTATCCACCTGGTCATGGGGGCACAGGCTGGGGCATGGGTCCTGCGAAGGGCTCAGCTCTCAAGGAATCTCTGAGACGAGCCACCCCAGAGCCTGTGGTAGAAGAGAGAAGATACGGGCCCATACAGGTGATGAGGGTTTCTGTAAGGTGATTCAGTCCTGCTCCTCCCACCAAGCTTCAGGAACCAAAATGAGACCCAGGGCGAGCCTGGGCAGAGAGGAAGAGTGTCCTGCCCCCTGCCAATTAGGGAACGAAGGAAACTTTTACAAGAGCCTCCGGAGCCTCCTGGGGCTCCTTCAGGGCCAGTTTCACTACAGGGTTTGGGGTGGGGCTGCAAATCTTCTGGGTCAGTGTGCCATGGAGGGTGAGGACACTGGAAGGCAGAGAAGCCTCTCGGGCACACAGAAATATTCCACCTTAGTACAGCCAGTCCTCAGTGGGGAAGGGAGGCTGGAGTCAATTCTTGATATTCCAGGAAAGTGGTTGTGTGGGATGGAAACCACAGCTCAGTCTTTCACCCGATCAGCCACCTCACCTTCCCTCCTCATCTGAAAAATGGAGATAATAAAAGCTACTTTGCAGGGAGCAGCTGTGAACGTCAATCAGGTGAAAGCACTCTACAAAGTCCACATCTGAATATTCATTTAGAGGAGAAATACTGTTAGTAAGAAGGATGGATGATCCATTTCGGAGCACTGATCAGGTGGAACAGTTCAGTGTCAGCTTTAAGAAGGCCAAGGTTTTAGAGGAGGAGAATCCATCTGAGAAAGAGGATGTTGTGAGGCTGGGTTTGGGCCAATCTCTGAAAAACTGTGAGTGACTTTTAGAATTTCCCAGGCCCCACACCTCCCCAGCAAGGAGGGATGAGGATGAGGGGTGCTGGTAATGCACTGACCTTGGAGGAAACTTTCTTGAGACTCTGAATACATTGAGCCTTTGAAAGAATTCAGGAATGGGGGACGTCCAAGAAAACTGGAAAAAGGACAATGTAGGCAGAAGAGGGCATCAAGACTGTGGTGAACACATTCACTCTGGACACTGACTGTACCCCATCCAGGCACAGCTGTGCAGAGGGCTCCAGAGACTCAAGGCCAACAAAATTCCCTCAATGGAAAGCTCATCTTGAGAGGGGATCAGAGGGGAATACACCAGGTTGCGTAGTTAGAATCCAGAGCCCACAACCCCTCAAAAATGCAGTTCACAGGACCTCTCTAAGCCTTATTCCATTTCTTCCTTTGCAAAAAGGACTACTAATATCCAGACCTCACAAGGTCGAGTTAAGGATCAACGAGATAGTACCTTTGAGAGCGCTTGGCAAATGTTGGTTATGATACGGAGCCCACTTCTTGCCAGAATCAAGTCAGATGGAGCGGTTTTCTCCAGGTTCCCCCAGCTCTTGCTCCGTGTCGGCTTCGCGATTACCAGCCGAGAATTTCTGAAAAGGGCGTGACCACTGTGGGCAGGAGGGAGACAGGAATGAACAGATGAAAGCCCCTAGGCAGGGCAAGGCAAGTGGCAACCTGATTATCAACTGCGCCCCCCTCCCCCAGCCTCCGGGCAGACAAGACTGGCAGGGTAAGGGTCCCGGGAGCCGGCCGGCCCCGCCCGCAGCTTCCCGGCGGGAACCGGGCACTCCCGCTCCCGGCGAGCTGCCGCGGGGCCCAGGGCTGGGATGCCGCTCCGGAAACACTGGGCACCGGGACAGTCTGTCCTTCTCGGGAAGGTGGACGTGACCCCCAGCCAAGGGCGCAGCTGCCTGCACGCCTCCTGGGGCCCCCCCTCCCAGGTCCCCAGGCGGGGAGAGGCGCGCAGCGGGAGTGGGGCCTCCCTGCACCCCGGGCCGCCCCCTGCCGGCACGGTGAGGCGTGACCCCGGAGGGTCTTAGTCCTGGAGCAAAAGACAAGAGAGCCGGGCTTCCTCCTCCTGGGATACGAGAGGGTCAAAAGGGAAAGGGCGAAGAAGTGAAGCCCGCGCTCTGGAAAGGGGAAAAGAGGGGCGCCCCCTTCTCCAGCGCCGCGGGGGCCCACTGGCCTCCCCGGTTCCTTCCGGCCCGGCTGCGGGGTGCCACTCACCGGTCCCACGGCCCGAGCCGCCGAGCGTGCGGCCCCCGCCGGCCAGACTGGAAAGACAGACGGGCGGGCCGGGTGAGGCGGCGGGAAGGGCCTGCAAGGCGGAGGGCGGGCGCGGGGCGGGGGCCGGCCGGGGAGGCGCCGGGAACGCCGCGGGCGCCCGGCCTCGGGCCGAGGGGCCGGGAGCCGGCCGGCTCCTCCCCGGGGGCGGGGAGCGCGCCAGCCGGGGGCACGTGGCCCGCCCTGGACGCCGGGTTCCGGAGCCGAGGGCTTGCTCCGGGACGGTGTACTTTAGAGCCCGCGGTGAGGTGCGAGGGAGCGGGGAGGGACGGAGGGGCCCCGGGGCCCTCGCGGGACTGTGGGTCTCCCAGCCGGGAGACAGGGCGCCCTGACGCTCGCCGCGGGGTCTGATGGCCAGTGGTGGGGTGCGGCACGCGCCGTTTCCGCCCGGGGGCCTCTGACCGACCGGCTTGTCAGCGGCCGCGGCCACGTTGTTAGGACCTGGGCTGGCCGAGCCGGAGACCCGGAGGGAGGCGCGCGGGGAACAGGCGGGGCGTGGGAAACGGGCACCCTCCGGGGCGGGGCCGCGCAGTGGGCGGGGCCTGGGAGCGCGGGCCGCTCCGCCCCGGCCGGAAGCGCCGCTCTCGAGGCGGAAGTGGCGGGGTTCCGCGCTTCCCGCGGCGGCGGGGGACCCCGGCGCTCCAGCCCACTGACGCGGCTCTTTGCCGCGGGGCGCCGAGACCCCAGGAGCACGTGAGGTATGAGGACCGGCGCGCGTGTCTGTCAGGAAAAGAGCTCTATTTTAAAGGCCAGCCGGTTCGGATCGGTTGCTCCTCGGGAGGCGTGGTTGGGTCCCTACAGGCCATCCCTCAAACGTGCATTCTCGGGATGGTTCTTGTTTGACAGATGTGTGGTTCCCGTGTGCCGCTTTTCAGATGTGGACGTGGGGTGGAGAGGCGTTTTGTAGCCGTTAAAACAATTAACACTAGTGTGTACTTTACGGTCCCTACTCCTCCGTGATTAGCGTCCGTTCCATTCTACCAACACCTTGTAAAGGAGGTGAGGAGCAAGCAGCCTGGGGAGCTCGGGAGATCCCTAGAGGGTTCGCATTTTGTGCTGGAGGCAGGAGGTTCAGAGAGGCTCGGGACAGAAACTGGGACCCCCAAATCCAAAATGTACTTAAGCACCTTCTCTTTCCGCGTCCCTCTTCTCCTTCCCCCTCATAGTGGACTCGAAGTCATTAGTTAGGTGTAAACTAATTTTCATTACAGTATTTTCATGACAGTGTACTGTATTTATTTTTTAGCAATTCTGGGTTTTCCTTGCTGTGGGAGGGCTATCTCTATTTGCAGAGAGTAGGGACTACTCTCCACTTGTGGGTACGCAGCCTTCTCACTGCAGTGGCTTCTTTTTGTTCTGTACAGGCTCCAGGACGTGTCCCGCTTCAGTGATTGTGGCTCAGGCTAGTTGCCCTGTGGCATGTGGAATCTTACGGGGCCTGGGACCGAACCCATGTCCCCTGCACTCTTAAGGTGGACTCCCAACCACTGGACCACCAGGGAAGTCCCAGCTAAAGCTTTTTAACCAGTAATTTCATTCTGTTAGTAGGACATCCTTATCTTCATATATTAGGCTTCTTCCAACAATCCTTGGAGGGGGAATCTCAAGTCCTGGATTCTGCTCTGAAATTCAGGAATTAACTAAAATCCAGTCAGGTGCATCTATACGCCAGTCCCACAGAAAGGTTGCTTTTCATATATGCATCCCTTTGCTCTTGTTTTCATAGGAAGGAGAAAAAATGTCTCAAAAGCAGATGAAGGAAGCTTTTGTCAGTAACCAGAATGGAACAAGCGTGCTGGAAATCACCGAGGGCTTGTGCCTGCCTGCACTCTGTATCCTGTGTAGAGGGCTCCTGATCATTGTCTCACAGCACTTCTGCTCTTCTTCACATAACTCGAGGACTCGATTCTTGGTTGACTTTGCTTTCCTAATAGTTCCCCTGGTCACCACTTTGACCATTTTCTCTTCATTTGTCCTCCTCCAGTATCTTGTTGCAATTATCCTTGGGGCAGGACTGCTCTATGAAATATACTGCAGAAGAACTTGCTATGTGAGAATGCCTTTCCACAAAATCTGTGAAAAATTCTTGAAAGTCAGTCTAGAATCAGAACACATTCCAGCCATCTCCTGTTTCCGTGTTGTTAACAGTGCCTTTACTGCTGTTGCCATTTTGGCTGTGGACTTCCCACTGTTTCCCAGAAGATATGCCAAAACCGAGCTCTACGGGACAGGAGCAATGGATTATGGAGTAGGGGGCTTTATTTTTGGGTCTGCAATGGTTTCTCCAGAGGTTAGGAGAAAATATACAAAAGGCTCCAGACTTTGTTATCTTACAAAGTCACTGTACTCTGTTTGGCCATTAGTTTTCCTAGGAATGGGGCGATTAGTTGCTATAAAATCCATAGACTATCAGGAACATTTAACTGAGTATGGTGTTCACTGGAACTTTTTCTTTACCTTAATAGTTGTGAAACTGATAACATCACTGCTTTTGATTATGTTTCCCCTAAATAAATCCTGGATTGTGGCCATCAGCATTACTGCATTATACCAGCTAGCCCTTGATTTTACCCCCCTGAAAAGTTTAATTTTGTATGGCACTGATGGCAGTGGCACAAGGGTTGGTTTATTAAATGCCAACCGAGAAGGAATCATCTCTACCTTGGGGTACGTGGCAATACACATGGCTGGTGTTCAAACAGGGTTATATGTGCTTAAGAGAAGGTCACAGATCAAAGACTGGATAAAAGCAGCATACTGTATTCTATTGACAGCTATTGGCCTCTTCATTTCTCTTTACATAGTTCAGGTAAATGTAGAAGTAGCATCTCGAAGGATGGCCAATTTAGCTTTTTGTATTTGGATAGTTGCTTCTTGCCTGATCCTTCTTAGTAGTTTATTACTGGGTGATATAATTTTGAGTTTTGCCAAATTTGTAATTAAAGAGGCAGCAGTACCATGTTCTTGGAAACTTATCCAGTCACCCACTGCAAATAAAAAGCATCTGGAATCCACAGTCTCTGAAGCCAAAAGAAAGGAACCTACTCTCTGTTTAATCACAGCAATGAACAGAAACCAGTTACTTTTTTTCTTGCTGTCAAATGTAACAACTGGTCTAGTCAACCTTTCCTTGATACATTACACAGCAGTACCCCATGGGCCTTGTGCCTGCTCAATCTCTACATGTTTACCAACTGCTTAATTATATATGTGCTACACTTGCAAGATAAGACAATAAAATTTTGGTGATCAATAGCGGTAGTATATGTTTTGAGCAATTTTATGTTAATGAGGAAGAATAAATATAAAATGTGAAGAAAATGGGCTTCTGTCAATCCAGGGTTAACTTTCATTATAAAATTAAGATTCATTCCTGCTTTAACAGTAGTGATGCTTGATATTTTAAATGTATGTCAACACTACGTAAAACAAGTCAGAAGAAGCAAAGCCTTGTGACTTGTCAGAATACTTATAAATTTTAGTTATTTTAAAGAAGCGGTTGTGTTTACAATTGTGACACTGGAAGATTGGAGGGTAGGAAGGAGGATTTTTTACATCTTTTTTTGGGGGGAGGAGACGTTGAGAAGCATGAAGGATCTTAGTTCCTCCACCAGGGATCACCTTTGTCCCCCTGCAGTGGAAGTGGGGAGTCTTATTAATCACTGGGCTGCCAGGAAAGCCCCTTTTACTTTTTGTCTTATATCGCCTATTACCATTCTGTATTTTCTATTGTGTGTATTTTATAATATTTACATTAAAATATCTCAATTGTGGAATTGTCAGCAGTACTGCTCAATTTTAATCTTTAAAAAAGACTCGGTGTAAGAAAGCAAATGTTTAAAGTCAAATACTTAAAAGATCACAAAACAGCTAAATGCTCCAAAGAAGAATGTGTTAGTTGCTCAGGTGTCCAACTCTTTTTGACCCCAGGAGCTTGCCAGGCAAGAATAACTGAAGTGGGTAGCCATTCCCTTCTGGAGGAGACCTGCCTGAATCGGGGATCGAACTCTGGTCACCTGCATTACAGGTGGATTCTTTACTTTCTGAGCCATCAGGCAAGTCCCAAATGCCCTAAAAAATAGATTGAATTATTTGTTGTGATTTACAAGCTTAATAATTATGAGACAGTAGTTTTGCAGTGAGATTTTTTTTAGCCTGCTCTCTGCTGTCAATGGCAACCCACTCCAGTACTCTTGCCTGGAAAACCCCTTGGACAGAGGAGCCTGGTAGGCTGCAGCCCATGGGGTCACTAAGAGTCGGACTCGACTGAGCGACTTCACTTTTCACTTTGCTGCATTGGAGAAGGAAATGGCAACCCACTCCAGTGTTCTTGCCTGGAGAATCCCAGGGACGGGGGAGCCTGGTGGGCTGCTGTCTGTGGGGTGGCACAGAGTCAGGCACAACTGAAACAACTTAGCAGCAGCAGCTGCTAGGGATGATAAGCAAAAGGTTTCTGATACCTTGGATCTTGCAATCTAATGGGGGAAACACATTAAACAACTGTTATAAACTGTGCTAAGTCATGAAATATAGGTTGCCAAAGTGTCAAATCAAGAATTGACTTTACAGTAGAGTCAAGAAACTTTTCCCCACGGATGGTTAATTTTTTTTTTTTGAGCTAGAGTCGATGGGTGGAATGAAGAGTTAGTGTTTGTGTGTCTAGGGAGCAGAGGGTCAGATGCTAGTAAGGGAGAGGGTCAACAGCAAACATGACCATCGTACTAATGAGTTTAAATTTCTTAAGTTGATGAGGACTAATTTAGTACTTAGGTAGCATTTTGTCCTTGCTAACTACAGTTAGTTATATTTGGAGGTAATCTATTGAAAGAAATTTACCCCCTAAAAAAGTCAACATATTGAGTAGTTATGTTGCTATAAAAACAAAAGTCAGATTAGATTTTATTTCTGATTAATAAGGAAGACTTGAAATTTAACCAAGAAGATTATAGTATGTAAATTAAGCATGACTAGGAAAGGTGACTGGTTTTCCTGCTGTGTCACAGTACTAATATCCTACAATTTACCTGTTCAAAGCATTTTAGGAGGGCTGAGAGGCTCTAACCGTATTGTTTTCATTAAAATAGTAACTTAAAGTATTTGGTGACTTAATGACCATGTGTCTAATTGGTCTGCTGCTTCTTGTCCCAGGTCTTAAATATCTTTCAGTAAGTCTGTCTCCCAATTATAGATACTGAATCATAACTAAGAACAAAATGTACTATATGTTTTTTCCACCTCCAATTAGGAAAGTCATGGAAGAGAAAGTTAATGAAATTACATTCATAAAAAATTAATAAAAAATAAACCAATCTGATTTTAGTTTACAGAAGAGAAAGAAATCATTAAATAAATATTGAGTTCCAGTGTGCTAGATACAGGTGCTGGGGAAACAACAAAAAATAACACCCTGCCCTCAAGGGGCTTCTGTTTTAACTTGTGGAAATTATTTCTCCTTTAAAAATGTTCTTTTAGTGGGGAACATCTGTCCCTATTTTTGACAGATACAATAGAACTTCCCACTGTTAGGCCACAAAAAAGAAAACCCAGTTCACTGGACAACTGTGGTAAATTAAGTAATAAGATTTTGCTGTTGATTTTACTACCACATAAAACAATAAGGTTATCATAGTGAAAACAACAGTAGGTATTTTAATCTTCAACTATCAATTTCTGAGGACAGAGAAGGGAGGGGCAAAGAAAAGAGAGAATATAATCTAGTCTAGGACTTATCTGTGACCTTCAGAAAGTGACTCATTCTCATGCCTTTAATTTTACACTATTATAAACTGGGGATGTCTACTACATATGTATTGTTTTGTGTTCAGTAGATGACAATGTTTTATTTTTATTGGGCACCTTGTCCAATATGTTGTGTAAATTATATAAGAACATACTTTGCTCCCTAGGAATTCCTCTATGAACACAGGAATATAAGGAACAAATCAGTATCCTTTATTGCTTTTAAACCCAGGTAGCTTGGAGACTAGTCATATCTCATCATGTCTGAGTTTTGCCCCTGGCTTCTCACACAGCGTGGACCTGCCAAAGAAGAAAAAGAATGGTATTTTTATGGAGAATGTGATATGATATCACATCTCCATCACACCAACTGTTCATTATGTGAAGTCGCTCAGTCGCGTCCGACTTTTTGCGACCCCATGGACTGTAGCCTACCAGGCTTCTCAGTCCATGGGATTTTCCAGGCAAGAGTACTGGAGTGGGTTGCCATTTCCTTCTCCAGGGGATCTTCCAAACCCAGGGATCGAACCCAGGTCTCCCACATTGTAGGCAGACGCTTTACCCTCTGAGCCACCAGTTCCTTATGAGGTACCAGCAAAAGGTCTTCTGTTGTTAACTGCCTGCTTTTTCTTAGCCTTTAAAATTTTTCAGCTTTGCCCTTCACAATGCCAGTATTGAAATTTAAAAAGGCAACAACCGGCTCTTTTAAAAATGCAATCGTTTTATCAAAGATAAGCTCTCTGAAGGCAGATCCTTACTCATGAAACATTTGCTGTAGCACTAAATATAATATTTGCTTCAGCTAAATATAGCTGCAGACCACTAGTGAAAAAAATGAATGCCTGCTCTAAAATGAAGATACAAGGTTAAAAATTCTAAAAAGTTGCTTTGCAGTGAAGTAATTTGCTAAGCATTTTCCCCTCAAATGTTGATTTTGTCTTATTTGTAGCACCCAGGGACCTCCCTGAGAAACAGCAATTTATCAAGCAAATTAACTTTTTAGCCTTATAATAAGTCCATATTAAATAGTACGTGAAACATTGTCCAAAGATACTACACAGTGTGCTCAGGGGATCTAGAAGGCAAATCCAAATCAGGGGAAGTAATCTCAGATGTTAAGACACTGTTGTGGTCTCCTCATTTTAAGTTTTATATCTGGGTTTTAATGCCTTTTTTTAAACTTAGATTTAAACCCCCAAGGTGAATACTCTTTCTTTGCTAGTACCCAGGGTGTACTCAGTAATGAAAGTTATTAAAATTAACACCTATACATTGAACTTGTATTTTCAATGTCCGTTACCAACCATCATCCAAACAAAGTTTGAAAGGTATAACATAGGTACATTAATTGATTGGAGAAGGAAATAGCAACCCACTCCAGTATTCATGCCTGGAAAATCCCAAGGACCGAGGAGCCTGGGGGCTACAGTCCATGGGGTCACAAAGAGTCGTACACGACTGAGCGACTTCACTTACTTACTTACTTACTTACATTAATTGATAGTCTTTATAGCAGCACTTTCAGATTTTAGGAGCCACCTTATTCTTTTTTTTCCTTAGGGGTGTTTTACAGAGAACACAAAATTCTCTAAAACTGTCCGTATTTTGGCTATGTAGTCTAACTTGTCAGAACTTACATGCAAGCCTATATGCCTACTTAATTTAAGCTAAAGACCACACACTCTTCTGCTCTCCCAACATGGCTAAGGACATAAATACTTACTGGATAATCACACCTTTGGGACTGAACAATGGTTCTTCCAGTTTATTATGTCACCTAACCTAACAGTGACCACACAATGTCATAAGTCAACATGGCTAAGGGGTTGCATGCACTATGGGTTTTTTTGTTGCGAATCTCTAAGACTTAATGTGATGACCAAAATACTTTTTAAAGTCAGTATCACAGCTCTAGCCTATTCTACCAGGAAATACAGATCACCAGGATTAGTTAGTTGTAAGAGCATCCGATGGATTGAGTCTTAAAATCGTCAAGACTTTTCACAGGCAAAAAAATCTTCTTGACAACTATAGTGGCTTTACAAACAGGACTCTAACGCCTTCAAGGTAAGAAGCGAGTATACGACGGCACGCAGAGTGTGCATGAATTTGTCTTGACGGCAGCTCTGATTCTCGGAAGAGGGTCAGAGGGCAGGGCCTTTGGCCAGCGCCAGCACTTTGCCCAAGGCAACTGTTGTTCTGTTTGAGTCTCTAGGTTAATATTAACCGGACCCAAGAAGTTTCTCTGCCCAGGACGTGTACACAAGCCACTATCTTCACAGTGTAACGACAACAAAAAACTGTCAGCACTTAATGTTTTTTCTGCCCCTCTCGGAGGGATCTCAATATGAGTCTGGGAAAGCGGTGATGCCGGTAGCTTCTGAAGAACCAGGGCGTCAGGGAAAGCGGCGTCAAGGGCCTGGAAACCCAGCCTAGTCCGTCGCTCAGCCCCAAGATGCAAGTCTCCCCTCCCCTGACTCCCACCTTTTGCTCTCACTGGTTTGGAAAAGTCTCAGCTCCGCCCCCCCCCCCCCCCCATACCCAAGTCCTCACTGGGCCCCGACCCTCGGCGGAGTCCCCTAGGCTCCGCTCCCTTCTCCCCTCGGCCCTCGGGAGAACGGTTCCCGAGCCCCACACCGCGGAAGACAGAGAGGAGGCCTACTCACCCCTCCTAACAGCCCTATTTCGGGTTTATTTGAGTAGCTAGACTCCGGGGAGGGCGCAGGTCACGCGTCGGGAGACCGCCGGGGTAGCACCCCGCCCCCTCCGCCAGGGTTTCGAAAGGGGCGATCCGGGAGAGCGCCTGGAGTCTCGCGAGAGGAGGCGGGGCCCCGCCCGGCTCGCTCGGCCACGCCCCGCCCCACCCTCCCCCACGTCCCCCCCGCCCTCCCTCCCCCACTCCCCCGTGGCGCGAGCGGCTGACTGAGCCTGGAGAGGAAACGGCATTCTGAGCCGCGCTCCCGCCCAGGCCGGCCCCAACGCGGGCCTCGTCAGCCGGTAACGGGGAGCCGAGGTGGGGGGTCAGGGAGGCGACCACGCAAGCGGTGAAGGTCAGAAGCGGGAGGCCTCCTCCGAGAAGGGTGAGGAGGGGAGGGTCTGTGCCTCCCCCGCGGACTCCGCAGAGCTGAGGCGGGGTCGACCCCTCCCAGGGGCGGGGTCGCGCTGGGCAACTGCAGCCCAGGGGACTGATGGGGCGGGGCGCGCCCTTAAAGGGGGAGAAGGGGTCAGCTGTGTGGGGGGGTGGGCTGAGGGCTCCCGGGCGGCGGGCAGTGGGCTGAGGAGCGGAAGCTGGGGGTGGCGTCCTAGAGCCGGGACTCCGCTGACGGGCTGGGGGAAGCCCCGGGTCCGCCAGGTCCCTTCCGCCTCTCCTTTGGACCCTGAGTGGAGGCCGACGGGCTGGGGGGGTGGGGGGGGAGGGAGAACGGCGCGAGGGGGCGGGTCCCCGCGCTGCTCGCCGCTGATTGGCTGAGCGCGTGTGGAATCGGGTGATGGGAAACGCAGCCCAGCTCTCCCGTCCCCTCCTGCTGCTCTCCCTCTCCCCCCGCCTCCTCCCCGTGGCGAATGTGCTGGTCGGCGGCGGGTGCTTACGCTCGCGGGGTTTGGCTGTTGCAGGCAGGAGCTGGGAGGAGGCGGCAGCGGCAGCGGCAGGAGCGGCGGCGGCAGCGGCGGCAGCAGCAGCAGCAGCAGCAGCAGCAGCTGGGAGGAGGTGGTGACGGTGGCAACGGCAGCGTCAGGGACGATGGCGCGACTGGTGGCAGTGTGCAGGGACGGGGAGGAGGAGTTCCCCTTCGAGAGGAGGCAGATTCCCCTCTACATAGACGACACCCTCACGGTGAGCGGGCCGGGCCGGGCCGGGCTCGCCGCTCCCCTGGCAGCTGTTTCCCCTCCTCCCCCTCCCCCAGGCCGAGCGCTGCGCACTGGAGAAAAGAGTGTGTTGCAACTCCTAGGCGAGGCCTTCTCTCCGGCAGGCCCCACAAACTCGCCTTTGCAGTGGGTCGTTTGGTAACGTCCGCGGGCCCCTAGGCTGGCGCTCCACCCGCACTGAGAACCCCTCTGCCGCTCTCTTCTTCACCCTTTCCCTTTCGGAGACGGTGCTTTTGCCCGAAGCACGCTTCTCGGAGAGGGGCTGAAGGACCTCGCGTCCAGGGCCTATCCCTTACAGAAACCACCTACCCTCGGGGAGGCTTAATTATCTGGAAATGTCGCAGCTGCACTGCTACCTGTTATTTTCTAGCTTAATACTACAGCTCTCACTCCATAAAGCATAATTACGAAGGGCAGGGTGACATGCTCTTGTACAGGAAAGATCCCACTAAAAGGATCTGATTTCGCTACAGTCTCAATATGCCTAGTCCATTAAAACTGTTGGAAATGATTGTATTGTTAGGCCATGACTCTTCAAAACGGGCTTTCTTGGCATTAATCATTCTTTAATTTACCGGTAGCTTTTCCTAAGGAAGCCACAATATTGAATGTGTAAGGGCATTATAAAAGGCTGATGGCTCATCTTGAATGTCAAAACCCAGTTCTGAGTAGTTTTCCTTTTTAGAGTTGATGGTGGTACAGCATTACAGACCCTCTGCCCTGGGTTGCTGTAGTGTTTCCTTTAGAAGGAAATGGCAGAAATTTGAATCTGAACAGGAAATGAGTGCAGTCGCTTGTCACAATTTCTTAAGAAATGAAATGGACCTTTTCTGAGAATCTTGAAATGTGCGTTTTGATGATGCTGAAGCTTTGGATTATACGTTTGCGTTTTGATAAGGTGTAACTAAGTGTCTTCATCATACCGCCCTTGCCTTTTTTCCTTTTCAAAGGTGGTTGGTGTGTTCTGTTCCTGAATTTCTTTTTTGCAAATACCTACTGAACTTTTTTTCAAATTTTGTGTAAAATGCAAGTCATTGTAGAGATGTCACTATGCCTTTCTGTTTGCCAGTCTCAATTAAGATTTGATTGAGCTGCAGTACCTTTAAAAAGCATTAGAAGAGCTATTGAATGACTTAATTTGTTAGAACTTTTAAAGTGAAAGCATCTATAATTACTTAAGTGCATTTTTTTTTTTTTTCCCATGGAAAAAGAATGTTTGGGCTCACATAAGGTACATAGACTTTGTGTTTCATTAGAAAGTGTACTTGTATGCTTTGGTCATGATTTTTGCACTAAAAGTATAATGGACTTGTATTTTTAAAAGTGTTTTTTTTTTTTAAATTAGCACTCTGATCAAATTAAATGAAGGATTTCTCAATTTGAAAATTAATATGAGTTCATTTATTGATAATTTTCTTTCTTCTCTCTCCCTCCAACACAGATACTTTTCTAGAGCATATAGTTTGGTATCAACCTTTTGTGTTTATTGTCCTAGATAACCTTTGAAGTTAAAAAAAAAATCTGGACATAAGGTTATTATTGAGTGTATACTATCGAAACAGGGGAAATCAACCTAAGATTTGAGTATTTACAAAAATTTAAGACACTTATGAGTCTCTCCTTTTGTTCACAGAGTCACCTTTAATATGGACGTGGCATTGATATATCCATCAAATAGTTTTTTAAAATAAGCAACTTTTGGGTGTTTCTATACTCTCTTCTGAATGAATTGCCAAAATTTTCCTTAGAAAAAGATGTAACCTGTACTGTAACCTGCACTATTATTGCACTTACTTCTCTGGGGAAGTTGGGATTGGACTGACCTGGCAGTGGAGTTTTGCTTTTATTGTATGGTGGACTTGTGACCCAGGCAAATAAAATTTAGGCTTGCTTAATTTAAGTATCTTAAGTAGCATCTTATTTTTTATTTTTCTTTACTATGGAAGGTTTTTTTTCACTAGGAAATGAGTGGGACTCTTCATTCATTGCTTTGTTATGGAACTTACATATGGTCACTGAATGCTGGTTTGTGTAAAATCTTGTCAAGAGTCCACCATATTTAGGAAAATAAGTTTCTTTCAGAACCGTTCTACCAGACACTACTTAAAGGAAGAGTGTAGAGCAAACACCTGTTGAAGAGGGAGGAAGGAAGGCTGCAGCAGAGGGTTATGCTCAGCACTGGGTCATTGGTAGTTGATGACATTGTATCCCTGATTTGGTTTGGTCTTTGTTCCTAGGGTTCATAGGTAACCCACTGAGGAAACATTGTGTGATTATTTCAAGTCTTAGACCCTCCTTAACTTCTAGGTGTTAAGTCTAGTTACAGTGTTTACAGTCAGTTACAAATGTTTATCCTTTGCAGAAGCGAATACCTCTAGCCTGAGGTAAACTAGTGATTTTAAGTTGGATTTGTAAAATGAAATTAACGAGCTTGTAGATGAGGAAGTAGCCTCCTCTTTTATGTGGTATGTTGTAGCCACATTTGAAAGACTCATGGCAGTTTAGTGGGTTTGAGTACTTGAGTACAGTGCTGATACAGGTGTGTTTGAGAAAAATCCCAAGTAAATCGGTGGAATATTTAGGAAAATGGTATGGTGTGTAGCCAAAATGCTTTTCGGTGTTACTAGAATTATAGAATAGCAGATGGATAGAATACAGATTTTATTTTAAAGACATCTTTGAAGAATTGGGATTCCCCGGTGGCTCAGTCAGTAAAGCATCTGCCTTTAACGTGGGAGACCTGGGTTCATCCCTGGGTCAGGAAGATCCCCTGGAGAAGGAAACTGCAACCCACTCCAGTATTCTTGCCTGGACAATCCCATGCACGGAGGAACCTGGTGGGCTACAGTCCATGGGGTTGCAAAGAGTCGGACATGACTGAGCGACTTCACTTTGAAGAATTGGGGCTTCCCTAGTGGCTCAGATGGTTAAGAATCTGCCTGCAATGCAGGAGACCCAGATTCGATCCCTGGGTCGGGAAGATCCCCTGGAGAAGGATATGGCACCCCACTCCAGTATTCTTGCCTAGATAATTCTATGAACAGAGGAACCTGGTGGGCTACAGTCCATGGGGTTGCGGACAAGACTGAGCAGCTAACACACTTTCTTTGAAGGATTACCGTTTTTAAAGTATTTTTAGAAGGAATTAATAGTCAGAATATATACTCCTTATAATATAATCTTGAAAAATGGTTGCAAAACAAACCAAATTATCCTTTACTCTGCTTCCCAGAGATAGCTGAGATTACAGAGCAGCATTTCGTGTAGTTCCCATCATAGAAACATACAGATTTAGAGTTGAGATGTATCATTTTCTGTAACACTTCATATCTTGCTGCTTCTCACTGAATGTAACACTGAGAACATTTTCTCTTGTTATTCTTAAGCAGTGTTAATGGCCTTGTAATACTTTGTTGTATGACATTCCGGGATGTAATCATTCCTCCTTTGTTGGCCATAGAGGTGGTTCTAGTTTTTGCTATGAATAACATTCATAAGAATATGAATAATGCATAAAATTTTGTATTAGCAATTTTTTCTGGCTTTTCGAAGGAAAATTACTGAATCAAAGGATAAAAATCTTCTATAAAATTCTTGATACATACTGTCAAGTTACTACAATGTGGAACACAGTTTACCCTCCTAATTCAAACCAATCTAAACGGACTAGAAGCTCTGATAAGGGTTTTTGAGACTTTAAAAAGGTGAAAAATGTAATGTGTCCTCTTGAGGATTAGGTATTTAGCATCAGTTAGAAGTTTAGTATTGTTTGCTTAAAAAAGAAAAAAGACTTAGATCTTTATTTATTTATTTTATATCTTAGGCTAGGCCATGTGTGTCATGCCATGGGGGATCTTAATTTCCTGACCAGGGATCGAACCCGTGCCCCCTGCATTGGGAGCTCAGAGTCTTAACCATTGGCCCACCAGGGAAATTCGCCTGCTTTCAATTCTTGATTAAGTTTTTAATTTACCAAAGGTGATAGATGTTACAGATGGCTGTGAAGATGAAGAAGTAAAAAAGTAAAACTAAAGGGACAGGGATTTTTAATAAATACAGTATTGTTGGATTAGAGCTTGTGAGAATGCGCTAGGAACAGATTATTTGTGGTCAGGAGAAACCAGGACAGGTACTTAAGAGTGAAAGTGGGTAATGGATTCAATAAACTTTATAAAGCAGTAATTGCAGGACAGTGACTTGTTCTATTTTTGGCAAGCCTAGGGATAGGCAACCTCATCATGAAGCCAGACACTAATGATTCCTCTGTGAAACCACACCTGAAGTACTTTACGTGACTGTCTTCCTTTGGGTAACCTAGAATCTGAAGAATAAGTCAGGGAAGTGATTTTACAGAATGAGGGAAAATAGTTGCTCTGTCCTCGATCTTCCTCTTTTTATTTTTTCCCTTTTTCTTATTTTGGTGTCATCAGTGAAGAGCATATAGTGATTGGCCAGTAAACAGCAAAGTAAAAAGCCATTGTTGTAAGGGAAAGGCAAGGACAATAATTATTTAGTGTGAGCATGGAGTTTCTAATTGGGTCGGTATTGAATATGTGTGTGAGTGTGTGCATGCATGCTCAGAAGCTCAGTTGTGTATGTACAAGAGAAAATTTAGTATTATTCAAGCCAGTGAAACACAGGAAAGACACAGTAATATACTTGATCTTTACATTTGTCTGTACTAGTTAGGTAAAAATGAAATGGTTGGAAATGAGGGTTTTGTTTCAAAAATTTTAACCCTGTTCTTTATTGACTTTTTAAAAAGGATTCGAGAATTAGGTATTATTCATTAAATTTTATTTATTTATTTATGGCTATGCTGGGTCTTCAATGCTGCATGGGCTTTTCTCTAGTTGTGGCAAGCTGGAACTAGTTTTTGTTGTAGTGTGCAAGCTTCTTATTGCGGCGGCTTCTCTTTCTTATGGAGCACGCTGTAGGGTGCGTGGTCTTCAGCAGTTGCAGCTCCCAGGCTCTAGAGCATGGGGTCAGTAGTTGTGGCGCATGGGCTTTGTTGCCCCGAGGTTTGATCCTCCTGGATCAGGGATTGAACCCTGTGTCTCCTGCATCGGCAGCCGGATTCTTTATCACTGAGCTACCAGGGAAAGTGAAGTCGCTCAGTTGTGTCTGGCCACCAGGGAAGCCCCTATTAAATTTTATAAACATACATATTTTAAAGGTCAGCTGGTAGATTTTAATATATAGGTGTGCTCTCAGACCTCTGCTTTAATTATTAAAACAATAAAATATAGTTGATCAGAATAAAAATAATATACAGAGTCAGAATTTAGGATTTCACCTATGAACTGGAGAGACATTGATTTGGTAAATTGAGTAACTTTGATTTTAAAATAGTATAGGTAATTGTCTCAGTTTTTTTTTTTTTTTAATGGTGGCAATTAATATGTGGTGAAATGATGTGTATATGTATCAAGCAAGTGAAAATGTAAATCAAAATATTAGCTGTTTAAATGGTAGATTGGAGTGACTTGCAGTGTTCTGGTGAGCTACGTGGTTTATCCTATACCTTTTTTTATGACTTGATGAGTTAAGTTTATTCGTGTTTTAAACCATGTGGTGATTCCAGAGAACAAGTGAGTTAATTGCTCTGTTCTTTTTTCAGTTTTTATGGGCCAGGATTTCTAATACCAGGATTATTAAAACTAGTAACCAATTTTATTTTGTACTATTGGCAAAGTTAATATATGGCAGTGCTCAGAACAATGGCCAGTATGCATAAAGCTACGTTAAATGTCTTTATTATTATTGCCATCAGTCTTTGGGGATAAGACACCAAAAATTGGTGACAAGTTGAGTAGCCTAAAAATTGGGTAATTGATCCTAAAACTGTGAGCTGTGGACATGCAGTCTATATGTATGGAAGAAGAAACTTCCAACATAGTAAAAGCTACTGAGATGGAAGCATGAGCGTATATCTGAACTTGATGAATATAGAATTGGAAACAAGGAACACCAACTCTTTCCCTGGTAATAAGTGGTATATGTGTGTTACAATACATTTGGGAAAGTCATCTATCTTTTCACTGCCCAGAGATAGCCACATCTGATATATTATATGTTTTCTTTTTCTGTAAGAAAATATACACATGAAAATTTGAATCATATTGTACATGGAGCTTTTGGTTCTGTGAAATAAACTCAAGTCCTCTGGATTGTTGAATAGGTGTTTGCATCCATCCTTAGCATCTACTTGCCCTTCTAACACCCATATTCAGTAGTCCCCTCTTCACAAATCAGGAAAAGGTCTTATGTCTGTTGTTTATACTTGCCTTAATGGTTTAGTTCTCTGTTTACTGTTAGAATAAGCATGTGTTTAGGTTCTCATTTCTGATGTGGAGGGGAAAGAGTGGTCATTTGGTTAAAGAAGCAGGTCTTTGTGATGCTGGTTGCTGAAGGGAGGAGTCTTTTTAAGATCACGTTCAGCTGAGTGGGTTTTTTAGTTTTTTTGTTTTTGCCTCAAATGGTCTCTTTGTCTTGATTTCACTCTTTGAGTGTGTAGGAGTTTGTGGACCTTGTCACCTGGAAATAGAAGTTTGTCCTAGCACAGTATGTTTGATACATTTAACAATGTTTTAGTTAAGATATAAATGTGTTACTTTAGTTCACTGTTTTGAAGGCATACTTTTTTTCATATTTAACATCTCTAAAATCGGGATACTTCTTTCATTTGGTGGCATCTTCTAGTTACAGTGATTCTTTCCTAGTGGTACATAACCTAGTGGTACCTAGTGGTACATAAAGTGAAAGTGAAGTGAAAGTGAAGTCGCTAAGTCATGTCCGACTCTTTGCGACCCCGTGGACTCTTTGCGACCCCGTGGACTGTAGCCTACCAGGTTCCTCGGTCCACGGGATTCTCCAGGCAAGAATACTGGAGTGGGTTGCCAGGTCCTTCTCCAACTAAGGTGCTTCTTAAAATTAGTGGTGTCACAGATCAGTGAAACGTGGTGATTACTGATTTCCATTGTCTGACATCCCAAAACAGCCTTAAGCTTTATATATCCCTCATCCTCTGTCAATGAATTTTGAGAACTGAATAAAAATTTCAGTGTATTTTTTTCTGTTCATGATTAGAGCAAACATTTGCTATGTGTTGGATATTATTCTGAGTATGTATCTGTGTGTGTGTATTTGTAAAGTGAAGTCATTATATATATAGTCATATGTATATATAGTTATTTACTTAATAAGATTTACTGTATTCTGTAGCTGTGAGGAATAACTGAAAATGTCAGGATTTTTAATGTAAGATAACAGGTTATTTCATTTACTAAATGCTTTCATTAGCCACTACAACACACATTTTTAAATACAAGTTAATCCTCACAATCCATTCTATAAGAGATATTAAAAGTTACTACTTAATCTCATTTTACAAATAAGGAAGCTGAAAATCAGACTTGTTAAGTAACTTGCCCAGAATTATGACATAAATTGTAAATTATAATAGAGGTGCATTTGAATTCAGGTCTGCCTGACTTCAGTGCCCTTGCTTCTAATGACTATACCATTCTGGCTTTAGAAACTGTAATTTGGATTTTTTTTTTTAAACTTTTTGATGGAGGTGGGAGGGAGCAAATCTGGCTTTAGGGGAGTCTATTTCTGTCCTAGGATATTATAAAATAGTCTGTATCAATGTGTTCAAAGAAGGTAAAATAACTGATTTGTATTCTTTTACATATTAAGATGGTGATGGAGTTTCCTGACAATGTGTTAAATCTTGATGGGCAT
>NC_057386.1:46924920-46994039 GCF_019320065.1 Cervus canadensis | reverse complement strand
TCTCAAGAGTCTCCTCCAACACTACAGTTCAAAAGCATCAATTCTTCAGCACTCAGCTTTCTTTATAGTCCACTCTCACATCCACACATGACTACTGGAAAAACCATAGCTTTGACTAGATGGACCTTTGTTGACAAAGTAATGTCTCTGCTTTTTAATATGCTGTCTAGGTTGGTCATAAATTTTCTTCCAAGGAGCAAGTGTCTTTTAACTTCATGGCTGCAATCACCACCTGAAGTGATTTTGGAGCCCAAAAAGATAAAGTCTGTCACTGTTTCCATTGTTTCCCCATCTACTTGCCATGAAGTGATGGGACCACATGCCATAATCTTAGTTTTCTGAATGTTGAGTTTTAAGCCAACTTTTTCACTCTCCTCTTTCACTTTCATCAAGAGGCTCTTTAGTTCTTTGCTTTCTGCCGTAAGTGTGGTGTCATCTGCGTATCTGAGGTTATTGATATTTATCCCGGCCATCTTGATTCCAACTTGTGCTTCATCCAGTCCAGCATTTCTCATGATGTACTCTGCATATAAGTTAAATAAGCCGGGTGACAATATACAGCCTTGACATACTCCTTTCCCGATTTGGAACCAGTCTGTTGTTCCATGTCCAGTTCTAACTGTTGCTTCTTGACCTGCACACAGATTTCTCACGTGGCAGGTCAGGTGGTCTGGTATTCCCATCTCTTTCAGAATTTTCCACAGTTTGTTGTGATCCACACAGCCAAAGGCTTTGGCGTAGTCAATAAAGCAGAAATAGATGTTTTACTGGAACACTCTTGCTTTTTCGATGATCCAGTGGATGTTGGCAATTTGATCTCTGCTTCCTCTGCCTTTTCTAAATCCAGCTTGAACATCTAGAATTTCTCAGTTCATGTACTGTTGAAGCCTGGCTTGGAGAATTTTAAGCATTACTTTGCTAGTGTGTGAGATGAGTGCAATTGTGTAGTGGTTTGAGTATTCTTTGGCATTGCCTTTCTTTGGGATTGGAATGAAAACTGACCTTTTCCAGTCCTGTGGCCACTGCTGAGTTTTCCTCATTTGCTGGCATATTGAGTGCAGCACTTTCACAGTATCATCCTTTAGGATTTGAAATAACTCAACTGGAATTCCATCATCTCCACTAGCTTTGTTCATAGTGATGCTTCCTAATACCCACTTGACTTTGCATTCCAGGATGTTTGGCTCTAGGTGAGTGATCACACTATTGTGGTTATCTGGGTCATGAAGATCTTTTTTGTATAGTTCTTCTGTGTATTCTTGCCACCTCTTCTTAATATCTTCTGCTTCTGTTAGGTCTATACCATTTCTGTCCTTTATTGTGCCCATCTTTGCATGAAATGTTCCCTTGGTATCTCTAACTTTCTTGAAGAGATCTCTAGTCTTTCCCATTCTATTGTTTTCCTCTATTTCTTTGCACTGATCCCTGAGGAAAATTTTCTTATCTTTCCTTGCTATTCTTTGGAACTCTGCATTCAAATGGGTATATCTTTCCTTTTCTCCTTTACCTTTCATGTCTCTTCTTTCCACAGCTATTTGTAAGGCCTCCTCAGGCAACCATTTTGCCTTTTTGCATTTCTTTTTCTTGGGGATGGTCTCGATCTCTGCCTCCTGTACAATGTCATGAACCTCCATCCATAGTTCTTCATGCACTCTATCAGATCTAATCCCTTGAATCTATTTGTCACTTCCACTGTTTAATCGTAAGGGATTTGATTTAGGTCATACCTGAATGGTCTAGTGGTTTTCCCTGCGTTCTTCAATTTAAGTCTGAATTTGACAATAAGGGGTTCACGGTCTGAGCCACAGTCAGCTCCCGGTCTCGTTTTTGCTGACTGTATAGAGCTTCTCCACCTCCGGCTGCAGAGTGAGGCGTGTCTAGTCGAGGCATGCGCAGAGAAGGAGCCACACCCCCGCACTGGTCCCCTCCCGCCTCAGGACAGGGCCCTCTCCTGACGCTCCGCCTCTCGGGGCACCCAGGCTGCGGGCTGCCCGCAGAGAGCACTCAGGTTGGCCCAGGGTGGACACGCTGGGAGGCGCTGAGAGCCCGGCCCTGGCGCAGCCCTGTCTCTCTCTCTCTCTCGGTTCTGGAGCCTCGCTGGGGGAGCTGGGGGAACAAATGGAGGAAATGGGGCTCCCCGCCCACAGAGCCTGCAAAGGTCTGTTCCCAGGGCCCAGGTGGCTCGAATACCAGTCCAAGACCCCACCCTTGTAAAGGGGCTAATTAGGAGGTTAGGATTAACAGATACACACTAATATGTCTAATATAGATAACCAAGGACCTGCCATACAGCCCAGAGAGCCACACTCAATATCTTGTAAAAATCTATGATTAAAAAGAATCTTAAAAAAAAAAAAGAATCTTAAAAAAGAATGTATATATTTATTTAAATATATAAATATATTCCTATTTATTTAAATATATTCCTATTTATTCTATATACATAAATATAAGCTTATAAACATGTTTATAAATTTGTAGATATATTTATGTATTTATAATTTCAATATTTTTATATTTACAGTAATATTTGATGCTTTTGAACTGTGGTGTTGGAGAAGACTCTTGAGAGTCCCTTGCACTGCAAGGAGATCCAACCAGTCCATCCTATAGGAAATCAGTCCTGAATATTCATTGGAAGGACTGATTCTGAAGCTGAAACTCCAATCCTTTGGCCACCTGATGCGAAGAACTGACTCATTGGAAAAGACCCTGATGCTGGGAAAGATTGATGGCAGGAGGAGAAGGGGACAACAGAGGATGAGATGGTTGGATGGCATCACCGACTCGATGGACATGGGTTTGGGTGAACTCCGGGAGTTGGTGATGGACAGGGAGGCCTGGCGTGCTGCGGTTCATGGGGTCACAAAGAGTCAGACATGACTGAGTGACTGAACTGAACTGAATATTTATAAACTTACCTTTATACATATATATTATTTATTTAAGTATCTATGTTCCTATATATTTCAATATATTCCTATTTATTTAAAATATATATATGAAATATAGACATTCTTTTTTAGATTCTTTTTCATCATAGATTATTATAAGATATTGAGTATAGTTCCCTGAGCTATGTAGTAGGTCCTTGTTGGTTATCTATTTTATATATATTAGTGTATATATGTTAATCCCGGACTCCGAATTTATCCCTTCTCAGGGGTGGGATCTTGGACTGACATTCGAGCCTCCTGGGCCCTGGGAACAGACCTTTGCAGGCACTGTGGGCCCAGGAGTTCCATTTCCCTACTTCCCAGTCATTCAGTCAGTAAAGAATCTGCCTGCAATGCAGGACATGACTTAGTGACTAAACCACCACCATATGTTTATAAATATATAACTGAATCACTTTGCCGTATACCTGCAACTAACCCAACATTGTAAATCAACTGTATCTCAATAAAAATCCCCCCAAAAGAAAATCATAACACGAGTGAAAAAAGACCCCCACCCCTGACCCGCCAAGGGACCTTGAGCAGGTCACCTTCTCTCTCAGAGCTCTCGTGTTTTCTCTCCCATAAAATGAGGAGATGTGAGCACATGAATTGCTCCAAATCTTTTCGAGTATGAGGATCTGCTTCAAAATATTTTTATTGAAGCATCATATACATACAGAAAAATACACACATCATATGTGATGATAATGATAATTCACAAAGTAAACATGTTCCTGTGACCAGCACCCTGATCAAGTAATAAACATTATCAGTTCCCCAGCAGCCTTCTTGGGGCCCTTCCCAGTTCCTATCTCCCTCAAAGGCAAAGATTCTCCTGCTTTTTAACCCTCTAGGTTAAGTTTTGCCTATTTTTGAAAAACTCATGAATCTCCTTCTTTAAAAAAACTTTTTATCTTGTATTGGAGTATGTGCCTAGTGAGGCTTCCCTTGTAGTTCAGCTGGTAAAGACTTTTTATTTTATATTAGAATATAGCTGATTAACAATGTTGTGATAGTTTCAGGTGGAAGGCAAAAGGACTCAGGCATACATAAACCTGTATCCATTCTCTCCCACACTCCCCTCCCATCTAGGCTGCCAGATGACATTGAGCAGAATTCCCTGTGCTATACAGGAGGTCCTTGTTTGGAATCCGTTTTAAGTACAGCATAGTGTCCATGTTCATTCCAAACTCCCTAGCTATCTCTTCCCCTCATCACAAGGATCCCTTCTTAACCTCTACAAAACGCGTTTGAGTTCAGTATCTGTGGTAGCCAGCGTCTGAGATAACCCCCAGTGATGCTTGCCAGCTTGCTGGTATTCACACCCTGAGTAGTTCCCTCCAGCATCTAATCAGGTGGTCTTAATGATCAATAGAGCATGGCAGAAGTGACAGTGTTTGGCTTCTGGGCCCAGGTTATAAAGTGTACTGTGGCTCTGCCTTGCTCTCTTGAATCACCAGCTCAGAGGAAGCTAGCTCCTGTGTTATGGCGATCTTGTGGAGAGCTCGCCTTGAAGAGGAACAGAGTCCTCCCACCCACAGCCAGCACCAACACCAGTCATAGGAGTGCGTCATGTTGGAAGCAGATCTTCCAACTCCAGTGTAGCCTGCGGAGGGCTGTAGCCCAGGCTAACATGTGATTTAGCTTCATGAGAGATCCTAAACCAGAATTGCTGGTCAAGTCATTCCTGGATCCTTGACCCATGGTAACTGTAAAAGCTAAGTATTTGTTATTATTTTAAGCTACTAATTGTAGGGAGTATAATTAATTCATAGCAAAAGATAAGTAATATGGTATTCATTAATTGAGCAAATACCCAACGAGCCAAACTTCTTGGCTTTCAGGAACCCTTTTAAGGAATCCTCCTTTAAAATTGCTTCCTGGTGGCTCAAATGGTAAAGAATCTGCCTGAAATGCAGGAAACGGGTTTGATCCCTAGGCTGGGAACATCCTCTGGAGAAGAGATTGGCAACCCACTCCAGTATTCTTGCCTGGAGAATTCCATGGACAGAAGAGCCTGGTGGGCTACAGTCCATGGGATCACAAAGAGTCAGACGTGACTAAGCGACTAACACTTTAAAAATTATCTTAATAATGGACTTTGCTGATGGTCCAGTGGTTGAGAATCTGCCTGCCAATGCAGGGGACGCAGGTTGGATCCCTGGTCTGGGAAGATTCCACATGCCAAGGGGCGACTAAGCCCACGCACCACAACTGCCGAGCCGGCGCTCTGGAGCCCATGCTCTGCAACAAGAGAAGTCACTGCAGTGAAAAGCCCGTGTCCCTTAACAAAGAGTAGCCCCTGCTCGCGCCAACTAGAGAAAGCCCCAAAGCAGCACTGAAGAAGACCCAGCGCAGCCAAAAAAAATCATCTTAGTAGTATCTATTCACACTTGAATAAAGAGCCTTCCTTTTGATGCATGACAAACGCGTGGTCAGACCCAAGACTGCAATGACCTCAAGTGTCTGAGGACCCCAGGACTGGGCCTGGGCTGGGAGCTACCACTGACTCAACTCATTTCCAGAGCTCTTTTCCTACTAAAACTCTGGAACCAGAGACTTTCAGGAAGCCATCTCCCAGTTCTTGCTCCCTCTACATAGTTCAATGGTAGAACTTGATCAAGAGGACCCCAAGCTTTGGCCTGAAGCAGTCCTGTGGCCAAAACCTGGCGGCTCCTCTTCCAAACCTGGGTGACCTCACATGGGCAGTTATATTTCTCTGAATACAGATGCCCTGCTCATAGGTGGCTGGATAAAGCAGAAATAACACCTGCCTCATCAAGGTGACACTTTGGGTACCCTTAAGAGACACGGCAGCTGTCGTGCTCATCAAACCACAGACCGGGGACTTCCCTGGGGGTCCAATGGCTAAGACTCCGTGCTCCCAATGCAGGGGGCCCAGGTTCAATCCCTGGCCAGGGAACTAGAGCCCACATGTCACAACTAAGAGTTCGAATGCCAGCAGCTAAGACCTGCCACAGCCAAAATAAATAAATATTTAAAAAGCCTAAACAGACCATCGGGTGCTCCCAGGGGTGTCAGACCGTTGTCTCCCTCTGGCCTCAGCTGACACTTGGTCCTATTTGGCTGCCCACGTGCTCACACCCTCCTGGCTCATCGGATCCTGGGCAGCGAGTTTGTGGGGCCAGGTGAGCATATGGCCTGGTGACCGAACTTGGTTGGAGACCGGTCTGCTTCCTCTCCCTCGTTAGCGTCGCCCAGGGGGCCTGCTCTCTCCTTAGCAGAGGCCTGGATGACGAAGGCCACAGCCTATTAATTGCGGTGACAGTGATAAAGGAAGAGGGGGAGGCTGCTATTTGTCTTGCCCGTAACCTCTCGCATCATTCCAAGATGAATGAAAACTCATTTTCTGCTTTGATTCGGTCTAATTTCCCTGGGCCCCCTGGGCCTGGTGGGGGGAAGGGACTCACAAGCCCCTGCTGAGCAGGAATGGTGAGGAGGAGGGGGAGGGTTCGGAGGTCACAGAGGGAGGAGGACAGCCTCCATCCACTAGGGAGCCAAGACTTGCAGGAGTGGTGCATGCATTCATTCATGAGGCACCAGGGGTATGGGGCCTGTACAGGTGATAGCTGACTGAATTCACAATCCTGAAAGGGGCAACTCTGCTGCCCATTTCATGGATGAGACAGTAGTGGTGGTTGAGAGCAGGGGGCTTATGATACCGAGCAGGGCTCCTGGGCACAGGTCTTTCTGTGTCCCCCATTTCTTTAACTATAGGAAACAGCCTTCATTCTGCCTCCATGACCTTCTCTGGGTTCCAGCGTGCAGGTTCAAGCAGTTGTTAATTAGAGAAGGGAGGGTATGTGAGACCAGGGGAAACTGTCAAGAGCATCCTTGAGACAAGGTCCTGGCTCCCTATCAACAGATACACACAACAATAATTTTAGATATTTTGCAGATACTGAAACCCCCTCCAGGAGAGAGAAGTATGGCATGCTGCCCACAAGCATGTAGACTCCAGAGCCGTTGGTCCTAAAGGTTGCTGGTGCAGACTCCTACTTACCTCACCATCAACTCATCAGAAGAATGTCCATGAGCTGATCATGGCTTCTTTGAACAATTACTATAAAACTTGTTACTGTCTCCCATAGGTTGGGACACAGTTTTGAAGGCATTAGCCCCTATGGCCCCCTTTGCCTGGTAAAGTAATAGAGCTATTCTTTTCTACTTCACCTAAAACTCTGTCTCTGAGATTTGATTCAGCACCAATGTACAGAGAAGCTGAACTTTGGTCATCACTTAAACAAGGTCAAACAGCTAGTGAGGGTCATCTTCTACTACCTGATAAGCTGTGTCCTGCTGATCATCCCATTCTACAGATGGGGATGCTGAGACTCAGACAGGCTCATGGCTAGCCACCTGGCAGAGCTGGGATGCACAATGGTATCTTGTTCACTCCAGAGCCCAGCACTTCACCATGACCCTGGCCTGCCACAAAGCAGATTCATCAGACAGGGTCTGTCCAGTGCCATCACCAGCTCTTCCCTGTCACGCAGCACATCACCTCCCACCTGGATGAATGAATGGCTTCATCAGAACAGAAGGTCCTAGATGGGAAGGACCATCCAGGTGGGGGAGCTACCACCCACCTGTGCATTCTCCACCGGGGGACAAAAGCAGACAGGGAGGAAAACGGATGGAGGGTGGACCTTTTTTTCCATCAAAGAGCAGAGACAGACTGCGGGCCTCCTTGGAATAGCTACTTTCTTTTCTGTAATATGGAGCTAGCAGGGCCTGTGTCCCAGGTCCACGGGGTGGCTGGAGAGGGGATGATGAGAAGGTGTGAGAAGGCGCTTCACACCTGGTACTTCCTCTGTTTGTGGAAAGGGAGAGGGAACCAGTAGCCCCCAGCAGTTTAAGCTGCTTTATCCCAGATCAATTAACCATATGTGTGGGGGTCACCCTGCACCCACCTGCCTGGTAACTTGCTGCATCCCAGTGTCCCCTCTGATGATCCAGAAGTCCAATGAGGTCCAGAGAGCAAGAGGGGCCTGGGCCCGCCGACCTGTCTGCTAAAATGGCGTTATGGCCCCAGGGAGCCACATGGGCTGTGAAGAAGATGGGAGATGCCCCCTCAGTCTGCTTCACAGCAGAAACTCAGGAAGGCATATTGAACACGTATGGGCTTCCCTTATAGCTCAGTCGGTAAAGAGTCTCCCTGTAGTATAGGAGACCCAGGTTCGATCCCTGGGTTGGGAAGATCCCCTGGAGAAGGAAATGGCGACCCACTCCAGTATCCTTGCCTGGAAAATCTCATAGACACAGGAGCCTGGTGGGCTGCAGTCCATGGGGTCGCAAAGAGTCGGGCATGACTGAGCGACTAACACTTACTTACAACATCCTCTCTGGGCTTTGGGGCAAAGTGGAGGGGTTGCAATTGGGAGGAAGTTTTAGATGGTGTGATACATGAATCAGAGTGTGGGTTCTGCAGTCGGGCAACCTGGTTTGAATGTTCTGCCACTGACTATGTACTGTGTGATCTTAGGTAAGTTATTTTGCCTCACTTCTCTTATCTGTAAAATGGGATAATAATAGTATCTCTGTCATATGATTACCAGTCAGCTTAGGTAAAGCACTTAGAGCAGTTTTGGGTATAGGTCAGCATCTGGTTGGTGTTCTGACGGTGGCAGCCAAGAAGGGCTAGTCTGGGGTTGGGATGGCCATGAGAAATGAGGCAGCTGACTCCACTTGAGTCCACCTCCCCCGCCTCCCCCAACAAAGTCCTCCCATCTGGCTTGGATCTGAATTGCAAATGGCCTTCCCTTTCCCACCGCTCAGGCTCCAGCCCCAGCTGGAGACAGAGGAGTCCAGTGAAAACAAGTCTCTGCCCCTGCAGCAGGCTGGTAGCCTGGCTTTGTCTCAAAGGGTCTGCAGGCGGAGCCCTCAGACCGGGGCCCAGTTAGAACCACCTAGCCTGGCATTTAAGGCCTTCACAGCCTGCTCCCCCCTTGTCTCTCTGAAATCTCTGCTCTTTCTTTTCTCTTCCCCCTATCTCCAGGCTCAGCTCCATCTTCCACTACCTGATGAGGTGTGTCCTGCTGATCATCCCATTCTACAGATGGGGACACTGAGACTCAGAGAGGCTCATGGCTAGCCACCTGGCAGAGCTGGGATGCACAACCTTACCTTATTCACTCCAGAGCCCAGCACTTCACCATGAACCTGGCCTGCCACAAAGCAGATTCTGCAAGGCATAAAGGAGAAATGAAGTCAGGGAGCCAGGAACTGTAACAAAGTTGTGAAGGTCACTTATTCACTGACTTGGTATTTACCAAGCACCTACTTGGTGCTGGGCACTCAGAGACAGTAGTGATGTCACGAGACCAGCATCGATAATAACAGCAACATAATGACTGTAATAATGTGACAGCTGGTGCCGGCATTTCCTGAACTCCTGCTATGGACTCAGCACTGAGCTAGGTGTTCTGTATGCAGAGCTCCAATCCTCACTGTAGTCCTACAAGGTGTTTCTATTATTATTATTTTTTAATTTATTGAAGCACAGTTGATTTACACTGTTGTGTTAATTTCTGCTATATAGCAAAGTGATTCGGTTATACATATATATACATGTTGTCTTTTGTGTTCTTTTCCATTATGGTTTATCACAGGGTATCAAATATAGCCCCTTGTGCTATAGGATCTTGTTTATTCATCCTATATGTAAGAGTTTGCATCTGCTAACCCCAAACTCCCCATCCTTCCCTCCCCCACCCACCCTGTCTGTCCTCAGGGCAGCCACACATCTGTCCTCAATGTCTGTGGGTCTCTGTCTGTTTTGTAGACATATTTATTTGTGTCATTTTAGATTCCACATGTAAGTGATACCATATGATACTTGTCTTTTTCTTTCTGACTTGCCTCTCTTAGTCTGATAAGGTCCATCCATGTTTCTGCAAACAGCATTATTTCATTATTTTTCTTTTTTATGGCTGAGTAATATTTCATTATATATAATATATTCCTGTATATATTTATATATTCGTATATATATGTGTATACCTATATATACATATACATATCATGAATATATATATGAATGGATGAGTCAACCAAGGCTCAGAGAGCTCGGGTGTCTAAGGTCACACAGATTTCATGCTCCTGAGTGAGCACTGAGCCCTGGCCTGTCTAGGATAACAATAACAATGATGGTGATCACTGCCTTGCACATGTTGAGCACTTTCTGTGTACCAGACAACCATCTGCTGAAATCTCCAAATGACAACATAACATTGAGGAGGAGTGACAAGTTTAGGCTCGTTAAGCTGATTCATTCACCTGCTTCCAGGCTTACCAGGAGTAGAAAGCCTGGCCTCAGTCTCTTCCTGCAAAATCATGGGCAGCCCACAGGGTTAGGAGGCCTGGGTTGGATGTGGATCTATAAAATGGGAAAATAAGACCCAACTCACAGGATGGTGGTGAACATCTGGAACATTCCTTATTGGGTAGGATTAACATTTTCTAGCCTGAGAACGGGCCTCGCAGCCAAAGTATCTATCACAGGTCCCAAAGCATCCTATCCTCCTCCCTCCTTGACCCCCACCTCCACCCCTTGTGGGGCCCTCTGTTCCCCCGCCACCCCCAAGAAGCTCAACCACTTCTGCAAGGGAGTATCTGTTGGATTTTATTTTCTTCCACCAAGTTGTGGGTGGGGACATAGTAGAGGCACTTGGGGTTTCAGGTAAGGGAAGAGTCTGAGATTTAAGAGAAAAGTGTGGGAGGGGAGGAGAGAGAAGGGAAGGAAAAGAGAGAAACCAAGAAGGAAAGAAACGAGATGAAACAGCAGAGCAAAACAAAAAAGACCAGAAGCAGAGCACCAAGACACCGACGGACAAAACAGAGACAGAAAGATGGAGACAAAACAGAGAAAGAGCTAAAAAGAGAGAGAAGCTGGAAAGATGCTGCCAGAGAGAAAGTGGGTCAAAGAGAAGGGTCCCTCAAGCAGATGGGCAAGGACAGGGACAAAGCCACCTGCCTTGGCCCCCAGCTGAGCTAGGCTTTCAGGCTCCAGCGTCCTGCTGCCTAAGAAAAGCCTCTTCTCCCACATTCGAATGAATTTGATATTCAATCAATGAAGATTAACTCACCAAAGGTAAAGGAGGGGGGGTTTACATCCATAAGGAAGTCAAATACGATTATGCAGATGAGAAAATTATCCTGAGATGAGGCGCATCTTATATATGATAATTCCGGGAAAGGCTGGACTCCCACCCTGATTAGCATATCTTCAAGACCAGACTGGGTTGGGGGAGGCGAGGACCCAGAGATGGGCATTGCACTGACCTAGGAATCCCACTAGGAGAAGTTGGTCAAAGCTCTAAGCTCCCTGATGTCCTTTTCTGGAAAAGAAGACCCTCAGCTTTTCTGTCAGGGAAGACCTTAATGAGAGCCTTGACCCTGCAGTGTCCGTTGAAACTCTTTGGACCTCAGCTTGCTCTTGAAACAAAAGAGCATTCTAGAGCAGGTCTTTTCGAGCTTTAGAATGAGTGCAAATCACCTGGCGATGCAGACTCTGATTCAGTGGGTCTGGAGTGAGGGCCTGCATTTCTTTTTTTAAAAATATATGATTTTTTAATATTTATCATTTTATTTATTTATTTGGCTGAGCCACGGCTTAGTTGGGGCATGCGGGATCTTCCATACTCGTTGCTGTATGCAGGATCTTTAGTTGTGGCATTCGAATTCTTAGTTGTGGCATGTGGGATCTTAAGTTCCCCGACCAGGGATCGAACCCAGTCCCCCTGCTTTGAGAGTGTGGAGTCTTAGCCACTGGACCACCAGAGAAGTCCCAGGGTCTGTGTTTCTAACCTTCCCAGGTGATGCTGATGCTGCTGCTCCACAGACCACACCTTTAGAGGGTTCAGCTCAGTGGTCCTCACCCTGGTGACATGTTATTGGGGAGCATTTAAAAAACTGCCAATGCCTAGGGCCCACAGCAGACCAATTAAATTAGAATCTCCTGGAGAAGAGCCTGGGCACTGGTGTTTTTTAAAAGATGATTCTAAATGTGCAGCCGGGGTTGGGAACCTCTGGCCTAAATGAAGACTAGGATTGTGAGAAGGTTGTGGATCTATTCCAAGCCTCCAGGGACCGTCATGCTCCCAGACTCTCAGAAGCTACAGATGTGGGTGGGGCCGTGGAAAAGGAGGTGAGTAACCCAGAGTGGGGCTGAGGACACTGCCCTGGGCCCGCGGGAAAGCCTTGATGGTAACTACCCAAATCAGCCCTTGTGTACTAAGTACTACACCTACTTGATACAACACATATATTCTCTATTACGTGTACTCTACACATGTATACACGTGTGTTCTCTCCAGCCCTTGAGTGGAGATATAATCATTTCTATTTGACAGATAAGGAAATTAGGCTCAGAGAGGCAGAGCCAGTTTCCCAAGGTTGTAGAGTCAGGACTCGAACCCGTCTTAGTCTGACCCCCAAGGCCCGTGCTCTTTCCACTCAAGCCGTGCCTCCCACTCCCTGGATCACCTTACCAGAGGAAGTTAGTGACTGGTCCCTAAAGCCTGACCGAGCCAGGGATGGGGGCATCCCCCCTCTGCCTGCTGTGCCTGAAGTAGGCTGACCTCATGTGGTGGAGGGGAGTGAGCAAGGACTTGGAAGTCAACAGCCCTGGGTTCAAATCCTTCTCTTATAGCAGTGTGACTGTCAGCGAGTCATTACCTTTTCTGAGTGACAGATAGGCTCCTCCTTGGCCAGATGGGATAAGAGATCAAATTCCAGGTTGCCAAGAGGAGATGAGGTCAGGTAGCATGTGTGTGGCGTGGAATGGACACATGGAGACAGAATAGAATGGAAGCTGGTTGAGCCAAGGCTCAAAGTTTCTAGAACTCGTGGCTCTTCACTCCCACCCTCAGAAGCCCGAGAGCCAGAGCCTTGGCCCAGTGACCACAAGCCCCTCCTCCTACACGGACAGGGGCCCAGTGCCTCCCAAGTGATGTTTCGGGGCCCGACAAGGCCTGGCTGAGTCATGTCTTGTCTGGTAACGACTGTCCCTACGATACAGATGGCTGGGACTGGACCTTCTGCCCAGGAGCCCACCAGGGCAGGTCTCCTCTGCCTCCCCAAGGAAACTTGGGGTACGGCCCCCAGCATCCTCCCCAAATCAGATGCGCTATTACCTGTTGGTGAGCAGGGGTGGGGGAACCCTTGAGTTCCTCCCTGTAAAGAGAGGCAGTGGGCCTGGGAACCTTCCAGCACCAGCCAGCCTTCCCTTCCTTTCCCAGGAATTTGCCTTAAAGAACCATCCCACGCCCACGGCCGCTGAGTAAGGTTGTACCTACACCAGGGCCCGAGTGGGGCAGGAACCCAGCCCCTGATCATGATCAGCTCACCAGCCTGTGCTTCTCTTGCTAATTGTCACGGAATCATCGTGTGTCACTGGGGAAGAACTTAACATCAATGGGCCTCAGTCTCCTGATCTGTAAAATGGAGCTTTAAGGGTGCTGCACGAAGGTTCACCCCCTGCCCACCTCCCTCTGGCTTTGTGTCCCCGCAACCTCCTCCCACTGCCAACCCCACCCAGCACCCCGGCCCCCAGGCCTGCTAACAACGGCAACCTGGAGTGGGGGGCGCCCTGGGCAGCCGGCAGTGGGGGCCCCAGTCCCCATTCTGTTTCTGTCTTCACATGGCTACCCAGGATCTCCCCTGGCAGCCAGGACAAGTGGAGATGTGGGCAAGGAGAGAAGGGGAAGGAAGGGAGGGAAAGGGGCCGCAGAGGGCACTTAGCAGCTGCCGACGCGCTCACGGGTCTCTGTCTTCTGCCCACGGCCCTGTCCTGTCTCTCCCCGTGTGTGCTGGGTGCTCGGCTGGGCGGCCGTGCGTGTGTGTGAGTGCGTCACAGGGACTTCATGCCTGAGCATGTCACAGATCTCCGTGTGTCTCTTGCTTTGTGTGTGTAATCGACTCTGTGCCTGGTGTGTGTGTGGGTCTGGATATGTGTGTTGGCGGGGTGGCTCTGTGAATGTGTGTGTCTGAACGGGAGTGTATAGTGTGTTGTGACGTGTGTGCTCACGGGTGTGTTTGAGCAAGTGTGTGTCAGCACGTGTGGGTGTGAGTCTGCATGTCTGTGTGGGTGCACATCATGGTGGGTGTGAGGATCTGCGTGTGTGTCCAGTGAGAGTAGGTTAGTGTGGAGGATGAGTATCTGGCTGGGCTGCATCAGTGTCTGTGTGTGTGTATCTCTTTGTGGGCATTGGTGTGGGTGTGCATCAGTGTGTACACACTATCTGTGTGTCTAGGTGGGCTTGTATCTGTGTGCGGTAGGGTGTGAATATCTGAATGTGTGTCTTGGAGGGTGAGTTTGCCTGCACATCACCATGTGTATCTGCTTATCCATTTACATGGTGCAGGGTATGAGTGTGTGTGCATGCATGTGTGTGTGTGTGTGTGTCTGAGTGGGCTGTATCAGTATGGAGGGGCTCTATATCCTATGTGAGACTGAGCCGGTGTATAGTAGTATGTGGGGCATGTGTATTTGTGTGTGTCCGTGTGGGTGTAGCACTGTGTGGAGTGTGTGTGTGTGTGCCCTTGGGTACCAGCATATCTCATATGCTCATGTGTGGGTCTGAATTAGTGTGTTGCCATGTGTGGTTGTGTGTGTATCTGTGCATGAATCAGTGTGGCAGTGTCTGAGTATCCATTTCTGGAAAGTAAAGGGTGTGTGTATCTTTGTGTCTGAATGGGGCGTATCAGCGTGTGTGAGTGTCTACGTGCGTGTCTCTAGATCTGCGTATCCTGTGGGTCTGCACCTCTCCAGCTTGGCTGGGCCCAGGCACCATAAATCCATCAACTCCACATGATTTTGTCAATCCTGACAGCTAACTTCAACATGACGACAAATCTGGCCCCAGAGGATATTAAGCAAAGACACATGAGCCTATAATTTTCTGCTTCCACGTGTGAGATGCTATAATAATCAAAAGAAAATGAGTTTCTAACTACCCCAGCTCTTTGTGCTGTTTCCTTCATGCCGGCTGCACTAATTGAATCACCCGGCACCACTGTATCAATGGTAACTTGGGTATTGGGGGGTAATCAGGCGTGCGGGGGGGACCAGCTTGGAGAGGTGCGGGGCTTTTGTGAAGGTCCCATCTGCCTTGTGCACCAAAGCCGCCCGCCGCCCGTTCGCATTTGGCTGGACAAGGGAGCGACTGAAGGCAGCCCCCACCCAGAGGAGGGTCTGGGAGGGGATGCCTGGGGGAGGGGGCACCTATGCCCAGATGCTGTGGCTCTGGCCCCTTGGTCCCAGAAGGAGAGCTGTGCAAAAATAAAAAAGATCTAAACTTTGGAGATTGGCCTGTTGTGGTTGTTTAGTGGCTAAGTCGTATCCGACCCTTTGTGAGCCCATGGACTTAGCCCACCAGGCTCCTCTGTCCATGGGCTTTCCCAGCAAGAATGCTGGAGAGTCCATTTCCTTCTCCAAGGGATCTTCCTGACCCAGGTGTTGAACCTGTGTCTCCTGTGTTGGCAGGGAGATTCTTCACCGCTGAGCCACCAGGGAAGCCTGGAGATTGGCCTACCTGGGTTCAATCCTGGCTGAAAGTCCTTCTGTCATTTGTCCTCTGGGGCGTGGTTTCCTCATGTAGAAAATGGGATGACCATCTAACTCACCAGGATAAGGGAGAACACACAGATTAAGCGCAGAGGAGGTGTTTGGGAGTCATCACTATTTTTGTTGTTATCAATGTTTACAGCACTTTACCATGCCTTAGCATCACAGTATGAGACAGGGCTGGTTATCCCATTCTACATCTGGAAAACTTGAGACTCAGAGACGTGAAGTAACTTGATCACTTGAGACACAGCTGTCTCTATGTACAGTTGTGGGGTCTGAAGTAGGACGTGTGTGTGTGTGTGTATGTGTGTGTGTGTTTTCAAAGAGGAAGGAAAATAGTTCCTTGTGGCTTCTATAGGTCCCCCACCCAACAGCCCTGTGACTCAATGAAAATAATAATCAGGGACTCCCCTGATAGTCCAGTGGTTAAGAATACACCTTCCAATGCAGGGGACACAGGTTCAATGCTTGGTTAGGGCACTAAGATCCCACATGCCACTGGGCAACTGAGGCCAAATAGAAAAGCCTTCACTTCACTCCACAACAAGGACCCAGTACAGCCAAAAAAAAAAAAACAAACTATAATAAACAAATTAATTTAAAAAATCATTGTACAACCAAAAAAAAAGACAATAATAAATAAATTAATTTAAAAAATCATTGTTCACCCTTGTATAGCACTTACCATGGTCCATTTACTGTGTATTAACTCCTATAACCCTCATCCTGAGTTTGTGAGGGAGAAAGGCAAGTACCCCTGTTTACAGATGAGAAGACTAAAGTACAGGCTGAGTAATTTGCCCAAAGTCACATGGGTGGTAGGTGGTAGAACTGGGCTTCGAGGAAGTCTGTCTTCAGAGTCTTCACTTTAATCCACCACCTGTTCTTCTTAAAGATCCAGCTGTGCTCCCATCCTCTCTTTTGTTCCTCAGAGTCTTCTAAACCAAATCCTTCATTTCCCTCCAAGAAACATACCTCTTTACCCACCCAAGGGCACATGCCTCCTGAAACGAACCTCCAGAGTGGGATGGAAATGTCCCCATCCCCACACCCACCGTGCATCCCCACATCAAGGTGGGCGATCACCCCATGCCACTCCTCGGCGGGGGCCCCACTTCCAGTCAGACAGCGAGCTGTCACCAAGCAGCTGCTCTGTACCTCGGCAGGGAACCGTGGGGGGAAGGGGCTACAAGGAGGAAATCACTATATTTTTGTACAGACTTTCAGCTTCCCTGGTGACTCAGTTGGTAAAGAATCTGCCTGCAGTGCAGGAGATCTGGGTTTGACCCCTGGGTCAGGAAGATGCCCTGGAGAAGGAAATGGCTACCCACTCCAGTGTTCTTGCCTGAAAAATTCCATGGACAGAGGAGCCTGGCAGGCTAGGTGGGCTACAGTCCATGGGGTCACAAAGAGTTGACACAACTAACATTTTTACTTTTACTCTTTGCAATACTAGGAACAATGAAAAAGGAACAGACTTTGGAGCTAGGAAGATCTGGGTTCTGATTTTGGCACTGTCATTGACTATCTGGGGGCCTTTGGGCTTGTTACAGAATATCTGTGACTCAATTTTCTCAACCATAAAATGGGAACATTTCTCCCAAAATATCAAGAGCAATACAAAAATATCTGCTCTTATCACCCCCATTTTACACTTTACTGGAGACCATAGACAGTGCAATAAGACAAGAAAAAAAGACACACAGATTGGAAAGGAAAACAATCTTTATTCACAGACATGGTCATCTTCACAGAAAACTCTAAGGAATCAACTCTCTCCACCAGGAAAAAAAAAAAAAAAAAAGCTACTGGAGCTATTGAATTTAGTAAAGTTGAAGGCCACAGGGCCGATATACAAAACCAAGTGTATTTGACATGCTAACAATAAAGAACTAGAAATTGAAATTAAAATGGGGACATTAATCCCATGTCACAGGTTGCTAGAAGGGATAAAATGAGATAATATTTATCTTGAGGTACCTAGCTCACCTACTTTCTCATAACTTTGTTTAGAGGTGGAAAGAGAAAGAGGCTGATAGAGAATCTCACCTAACATGCATCCCCTCCTATCTGCACGACAACCACTGGGAGGGAATGTTTCTGATACGTCTTTAGTAGTTGGGCCAATTACAAATTTTAGGGCTTAAAAATTTTTTTTAGGGCTTTGTTGATCTCTAAACTTGGGAGATCAGGGGGTGGAGAGGTGGTTCATCAAAATCTTGGGGCTCCTGGAAAATATACTGCCAGGAAAATGTGAGCATTGTCCATCAGGTGGTTTGCCCAGGGGAGGAACTAAGGAACCACAGCCCATGTCACTCTGCCTCCCCTCCCTCTATCTGCCCTTTTCGTCTTTCTGCTAATCGACATTTCTACTGAGCCAGGCCCAGGGTATTCAATGCAACCCAGATAAATCTTAGGTCAGTCTCAGTCTCGATTGTACCCAAAAGGAACTCTAAGAGCTTCCAAAAGCACTGATTTGCAATGAAGTCTTTACCAAACTTGGACAAGCAGCAAAGTGGAGAAGAAAATCACATCACATAACAACATACAGGAAAACTCTCTCAAAATCTTTTTTAAGTCCTATCTTTCCCCAAAGTCTTATAGGTCACTGTATCTCACACCCCTTTTTTCTTTTGTCTCTTCTAAAATTTCAGTTCTACTCTTTTTTTTCCCTACACCACAAGCCAACTGCGTTGATTCTAGTCTGATCCAGGTTTTACTGCTAATAACTTTATGCTGTTTTGGGGGTGGGAACTTTATAGATGTGTCTATCATCTGATAGGCTCAGATGTGGAAACGTGGGGGCAGGATTGGGGGAGGCTGTAGGTGTTTAAAGGTAAAGTACACCATAACATTTTGTTTACTGCTCATCAGAAGCCTTCAAATCTCTCATAGTCTTGCAGGGGGAAGATGAATTTAAATGATTATACCATACACAGTGACACTCTCTGTGAGATAGGTTCAGCACCCAACATATGCAAAGAGATGGCCTGATTCCTTTTGGGGCAGGGGCCCAAGAGAAGGTGGCACTGACCCAGCACTTGAAGGACAGCTTGGCATTCATCTGACGGGAGGACGGAAAAGAAAGGGGAAAAGAATGGGCATTATGCCTCATCTCTTGGTACATGGCGTCCGTTAACTTCTTTATTAATTACACACCCACTGCAATTATATTTGGGAGGTGGGTGTATATTAATATTCCCATTTTACTGATTTGGAGATTGAGGTCCAAGGGGAAAATGAAGTTTTCAAAGTCACCCAGAGAGTATTTGGCATGGGTAGAATCGAATGCTGATCTCTATGGCTTCAAAACCTTTATGGTGGGCAGGTGGATAGAGAGGAGAGAACTTCAAATAGCCCCATAAGTGGAGGGCTAAAGGTAGGAAAGAAGACCCTGGTCATTGAGTATAGGAGCGGAGACAATGGGGTACCGATTGGCATAAACAACACACCACCGTTGGTGACAAAGGTGGGAAAGGCTATAAATATGTATCTGCTTATTTTTGCATAACAGATCTCTGGACAGATACCCAAGAATCAGGGATGTTGGTTGCCCTTGGGATGGAAACTGGAGGTGGGGGAGCCCTGGGGAATGGGAGGGGGCCATTTCACACTCCCTTACATGCTTTTTGAAATCTGAATCATGTGAATGTGTACCCTGTTCATAAATAAACCAAGTTGTTCTTAAAACAGAACATGCACAAAAGGAAAAGAATAAGCATTATGCAGCAACACTAAAATTCAAAATAAAACCGTGCCCAGATGTTGACCGTGCACGTGAGGGGGCATGAGATGGGTCGCCTGTGGGTCCAGAGTTTGACCCTGGTGGAGAAGGGATGTGTGTGGGGGCCCGCGGAGGAGAGCCCCAGCGGATCTGAGTCAGCAGTAAGGCTCACTCAGCTCGCTGGTGCCTGGATGCTCCCTCTCCAGCCTGATGGGTGAGGGGCTGTCAGATGGAGGAGGGGGATACAGGAGAGACGTCCGAGCTGGGACGGGACATTTGGGCAGTTGGGGCCGATTTGTTGCCATTTTCACGGGCAGGCTTGGGAATTAAGTGGCATGAAATTGAGCACAGACAAGGTCCCCCCCTAGAGACAGGGCAGCCCTCGCCCAGGCAGGGAGAATGCAGAGGGGGCGGGGGTGGGCGGGGTGGCCAGGCGCCACGCTTGGCTGCTTCTGGGTGCAGATGGAGGGAGAATGGAAAGGGGCTGGGCCGGCTCCTCCCCCCAGACCCCTCCCCGCCCTCCTCTCCCTTCAGACAAGCAGAGGGTCTGCCAGACCCCAGCGTCTGCCGAGCCTGGGCTGGTTCCCTTGTGCCCAAGGACCCCTGGGAGTCAAGGTTGGGGGTAGCAGCCTAGCAGGAGCCCCATTCAGACCTTCTTACTTCTCTCAGCATCTCTCTGCTGCCATTTTTGCTCAGAGCCCAGGATGGGGACCTTCAGGGGACAGAGAATCTGCCCCCTCTTCTGGGTGGGAAAGAGGTGAATGCAATAGAACATCTATTGGGGAGCTAAGGGGGACCTGGGTTCCAGTTTGTGTACCAACACTGTGGCCTCCAGTGAGCTATTTATCTTTTTCTGAGCCTCTGTCTCCTTATCTGTGTGCGTACTCAATTGTGTCCAACTCTTTGAGACCCCATGGACTGTAGCCTGCCAGGCTCCTCTGTCCATGGAATTCTCCAGGCAAGACTATTGGAATGGTTTGCCATTTCCTACTCTAGGGGATCTTCCTGACTCAGGGAAAATCCTGCATCTCCTGTAGCAGCAGGTGGATTCTTTACCACTGAGCCACCTGGGAAGTCCCCTCCTTATCTGTAAAATAATACTAACATCCAGCACATATACGACCATATATTTGATCACGTGTCTGGCATTGTTTTTGTGTCTTGTATACTCTGGCAATTTGTTTGATCTCAAAAATAAATACCTTGTCAGGTGGTACTTTTTTCAATTACACTTCCATTGTAAAAATGAGAAAACAAATCATCTGGCCAGTGAGTGGTGAATATGGGATTTGCTATTGAACATTCTGCTACTTCAAGGAATCAAGGGAAAGATGAAAAGAGACAATAAGGACTTCCCTGGTGGTCCAGTGGTTAACAGTCCCCCTTGCAATGCAGGGGGCTTCCCTGGTAGCTTAGACAGTAAAGAATCTGCCTGTGGTGATGGAGACCCAGGTTTGATCCCTGAGTCAGGAAGATCCCCTGGAGAAGGGCATGGCAACCCACTCCAGTATTCTTGCCTGGAGAATTCCACGGACAGAGGAGCCTGCCGGGCTACAGTCCACAAGGTCGCAAAGAGTCGGACAGGACTGAGCCACTAGCACTTTCACTTTCACTTGCAATGCAGGGGTCAGGGAACGAAGATCTCTCATGCTGTGGGGCACCTAAGCCCGTGCACCCCAACTAGAGAGAAGCCTGTGTGCCTGGAGAAGCCCACTCACCGCAACTAAGAACCGGTGCAGCCAAATAAAAATAAGTGTTTTTAAAAAATGAGACCGTGAATGCTTATCACTTAACCCATGGTCCATAGGTAACCCAGAGCTGCTGGCTTCCCTTCAGGGGGGAACAGGAAGTTCAAATACAAAACGTCTGAACCAGAAGGAAGAGCCTGAACCACCTCGTTTGCACTCTTACGGGCTGGACAGATGGAAAATGAGGTCCTGGGAAAGGAAGTGACTCGTAGAAGGTCACACATCAAGTTGGGGCTGGGCTAGGACTGATGGGGTCAGAGACCCATGCCCTTGTCTTTTGGGGTCCTGAGGACAGCCTGGGCCTTTGGGGAAAGCGGCCGACCTTCTTTCCCACGAGGAGAAGCATCAGCCTGGAATTTCCATCTCCGTGGGGGCTGTGAGCTCCGAGTCCTCCCTCTGCAGGCAGAGTGAGACCCAGCCCCCAACCCCCGTCGGGGTGAGGGGCACAGACAGCCTCACTCTGCTAACCTGGCCGCCTCCCCCTGGGCAGAGCAGTGCCCTACAATTAGGAAGGCTGTGTTTGCCTCAGCACCGGGCCCGACCAGCCCATGAAATCCATGAGGAGCCCCGCAGGTGGCCGGGGGAGGACAGGCCCCATGGTGCTTAATAGGACCTAATCTCCTCCTGCGTTGTCAGAAATGAAAATGAAAACAGCCGCGATTTTGTGGTTTAAAAATTAGCATGTGTGCCTACATGGTAAGCCCCTGGCCTGCATTACCATACAGATTTATCCCAGGCCCAGCACGCGGCCAAAATATGTAATTACACACAGGCTCAGGGTGACAACGTTGCTCCTCTTCCCCATCTATATAATATGGGTTTTTCAAAATGAGAGCTCCATCTGAAATTTTGGGAGGACCTACATTATGAACTGGGCTTCCTTCCAAGAACCTCACCTGCCAATGCAGGAGACACAGGAGATAGGGGTTCGAGCCCTGGGTCGGGAAGATCCCCTGGAGGAGGCAATGGCAACCCACTCCAGTATTCCTGCTGGAAAAATCACATGAACAGAGGAGCCCCGAGGTCTCTAGTCCATGGGTTCACAAAGAGTCGGACACAGCTGACTGAGCACACACACATTTTATGAGGGATCCTGCTGGTGATGGATTTGGGAAGAGGAAGGGTCTCAACCTCATCACCAGTATGTGAGGAGGGGGCACACGGATGTGTCTGTCAACTAAGAGCCACCTCCCTAGGCCAGGGGAAAGGAAGGCAGGGAAGGGAAAGCTTTACTAAAAATCATTGTGCTAACCGTGCTGCAGGTCCCACCCAGTGCTCCCAGGCACATTCTCCCCTTTCATCTGCCCAGGAGGCCCGAGGAGATTGTATCTTTATCCCCACTTGAAAGATGAGGAAACCGAGGCTGGTAAATGGTGAAGCCCAAGATTCCAACTCATGTCTCCAGAGTCTACGCTCTTTTCAACGTGCTACATGTGGCCCCCAACTGCATTAAGCTGTCTTCATCCAACCAGTGACCTTAGTTGAAGTCATTGCGGAAGGATGGGGTGAGGGATGCGGGAAAGTAGGCCAACTTTCAATTATGAAGATCTGAAGGGCGGTCAGGGTCTTCACACTGGGGACTGGTGGTAGGAAGAGAGAAAAACAGAGATTCCGACTGTTAGCACAGAAGCTGACACACAGTAGATAGAACAAATGAATAGTTGATGGAATGAATGGACCAAAACCCTAAAAGACACATCAGTGTCAGGGCTTCCCTGGTGACTTCAGTGGTAAAGAATCCACCCGCCCATGCAGGAGACTCGGGTTTGATCCCTGGTCTGGAAAGATCCCACATGCCTCGGAGCAATCGAGCCTGTGTGCCGTAACTATTGAGCCTGTGCTCAAGAGCCCTCGAGGTGCAGCTACTAAAGCCCGCATGTCCTAGAGCCCTGCTCTGCAGCAAGAGAAACCACCACAATGAGAAGCTCCCACAACACAACTAGAGTAGCCCCCGCTTGCCACAACCAGAAAAAACCCTGAGCAGCAACAAGGACCCACCCCAGCCAAAAACAAATAAATAAATTTAAAGAAAAGCAAACTTTAAAATCAGTGTCTTTATTCAATATTGGGTGATGGATAATGTCAAGATACTGTGAGAAAAGAATAAACCAACATCCCCCATGTGGGATCAATGTCCGCATCCAGAATTGGATAGGAAAGGGAGTCAACATTCCAATGGAGGGATCAATACTCCAGTGAAGATTTGGTTGAGGTAATCAGTGTCCCATGTGGGGATCAATGTTCCAATACAGAGTTGGTTGAGAAGAATCAATATCCCACCATAGGGATGGGTAAGGGAAGCCACATCCCAATGCAGAGATCGATGCCCCAATTCAGAGTCAGTTAAGAAGAATCAATGCCCCAATATCAGGATCAATGGCAGTCAGTGTTATATAAAGATGAGCATGACATCCATGTCCCCATATGAGATCCACGATGGCCAAAGTTCCACTCTAGAGGTGGATGGAGGTTCATGTCCCAGTAGAGACACCAGCTATGGAGAGCAATAGAGTAGCTATCCATGCCTTCTACTTCCCTAGGGGGCTTTTTCTTCTCTTACTTGCTCTTAGGGGACAGTTCCCAGGCTCCCTGGCCCTTTTGACCCTCTGGCTAAGTCTTCCATGGCAGAAAAATTGAGAATGGGATCAGTGTTCTGCCTGCAACATGGTCCAGCCTGGTTATCCACAGCAGTTCCCCTTGGAGGGCTCCCATTCCCTCGTCTCTCTCCAGAGCCAGCTTTCAAATGTGTGCAGAGAACCCCACCAGCCTGGGAGAGGCTTCTTATTTCACAGAGATTATTTCCTGCAGGGAGATCAGGGCTTGGGCTGTCCAAAGCTCAGCCCAATCAATAGTAGGTAACGTACAGCCTCAACCATTCCTGCCTCATTGGACTGGTGCGTGAGTGTGTGCTAAGTAGCTTCAGTCATGTCTGACTCTTTGTGACCCTATGGACTGTAGCCCACCAGGCTCCTCTGTCCATTGGGATTCTCCAGGCAAGAATACTGGAGTGGGTCGCCATGCTCTCCTCCAGAGGATCTTCCCGACCCAGGGACTGAACCCACGTCTCTTACATCTCCTGCATTGGCAGGCAGGTTCTTTACCACTAGCGCCACCTTGGAAGCCCCATTGGACTGATACACATCCAGAAATCAGTCCTCATGTTATTTAACATTACACCTGTCATCTGAACGATTGCCTCCCCCCATTTAACAGAAGAGAAAAGTGCGGCCCAGAAGAGCAAACGGGCCGCAGAAAAGTGGCAGAGATAGACGAGAAGCATGATATCCTGCCTGCAAGCCTTTTCCAGCCGCATGAGGTTGACATGACAGAGGCCCCTCAACCAGCTGTCAACACCCCCACCCTCTGCCCCCACTTAGGTGTATTCTGGGAGTTAATCACACAGCTTCGGAAAGGGGGTTGAAAGCATTGCTCCCCCAAACCTTCACTTTCCTGGATCTTCCCCGTCACTCCTCTAACCTCTAGGAGCTGGGGGCCAGGATGAAGGTCCCTGTGGCTTTCCAAGGTTGGAGATGTAGTTGGAGGGTGAGATGGGTAAACCACACAGCCTCAGCCACTGCAGGGGCCTAAGGGGAGGGAGTGACTCTTCTCCTGCTCAGACAAAGGCGGGCCGAGGCATCTGTCGGCTGACTCTTATGTCTCGCAGCTGCTCAGCAGTCGGACTCCAGGCAGGTGCCAGTTTGCGGAGGGAGGGGAACACGGCTGCACGTGCTCACACCCCACCTCCTCCTCTCACAGCCCCACACCCCCCACCTCACACGCACACACAGGCTAGGCCTCCTGTTGCCCCTCCCATCCCAACAAGCCACCCTGTGCCCCTGAGACCCAGCACTCTGGGGGCAGGACCCCCAGCCCTCATGGCCTCCCCCCGTGGACTCCTCCTGCCAAGCCCACTGCCAGCGCCCTTGGGGACCTTTGCCGAGCCAAGGAGGAGCTCGGAGGAGGGGGGAGGTGTCTGGCGGGAGATGGGAACTTGTGCTTAATGGGATGTCTCTCCTTTAAGCTTCTCTGGCTGGGATAGGGGGCTTCCTGGAGACCTCCTAAGAAGATAGAGGCTCCAATTCTTCCAACTGGAAAGGTAGGGAGGCCAGATACATAAGCTCGCAGAGCTGGGCAGACACGGATGGAAGAATGGGAGGGCCCATGGTATTGTCAGACTAAGGGGAAAGAACAGAGTGTGTGTGTGTGTGTGTGTGTGTGTGTGCACGCGCATGTGTGCTACACACGTGAGAACACATCCAAACACACAGGCATATTCGCCCACACTTTTGTGTATACACAGGCACGCACACTCGTGCACACACACACACACACACACACACACAGGGCTATGTGACAAGTTGGAAAAGTGTTTCAAGTGCCCAGTCAGAGCTCTGCACACTCCAACTTTTCAAAAAAAAATTTTATTTACTTACATATTTATTTATTTAAGTCACACTACCATCCCCACTCCCAATCTGAGAAGAAAAAAATTTAAGGCAGTGGAGACTCCTCCATTTAGGCAACTAATTGTAAAATCTATTTTATCGTCCACATATTTTATTTTTAATTCTACGAGCAGAGGAGAATATGGTAAGGGCAGCAGGGGAGGGGGATGGATGGGGGGGGGGCGGTGAGTGTTGCCCTGTCAAGAAGATGATGCAGGAGGAAAAGAATATTTCCCTGAAAGCTGCTTAGATGGAAAAAAAAATGTATAAATTTTATACGGAGATGCTCCAAGCCCCTCCCTGGCGCAGTCCTCTTGACCTCTTCCTCCCCGCGCCCAACCTCCCAGCCGCCCCCCTCTGCTCCTCCCGGCCTGCCCAAGCCTCCTCTTCTCCCCTTCCTCCCTCCCCCCACCCTCCCTCGAAGCCCCGGCCCCTCCCCAGGGCCCCCTCCTCAGATGCAATCCCCCTGCTGTAATTTCTGGGGGAATTGCTTCATCTCGGGTGCAGATATATTTGTGTCAAGGTGCAGCTGCACAGATAGCCTTCCTCTATGCATAGTAAGAGGGTTTCAGAGAGAGAGGTTGTGCCCAGAGCAAGGCCTTATCAGAGCAAGCTGCCTGCCATTTATCTGATTCCCCATCAAATAGGAAAACGGGCCTCAGGCTGCTGCTTCCACTTTCCTTGGGAAAGCCATGGGGGGAATAATAATTTACTCCAATCTTTTTGTTTCCAGCACTCACCTTCAGCCTGACACAGCCCGGGGTCTCTCTACCACCCGCCCCCTCCACTGCCACAATCCTGCACCCAGCACTACCAGCCTGGGGGTACCGATCCCCTCCAGGGCCCATCCCAGGACACCCCCAGAAATGCCCTTGCTGGTTGAGTGGACCTTCATAATGGATTGGCAGGAGCTGGAGAAGATACCCTTTGGCATCAGGGGGTGGGCGGGGGAGCGTAGACACAGGGGAAGGGAGGCAGGGACCCAGCAGGGAGTGGGGGCGGGGAGGCTTGGCCTGGCTGCAGGGGGCCCTGGCTCCCTTCCCAGCCCCCACACACATGCAGATCCCCCACCAGCACTCACTCTGAGTGTTCGTGTGTGTGCCCGTGTAGACAGGCGCACGAGTCTGGACCCCATGAGCATCCCCGTATGAGGACCTATCGGTGCCTTTATCTGCGTGTGTCTGTCGGTCTGCGTCTGGGGCGGAGACGAATGAAGCACGGGGGTCAGTGTCTGTTCCACGAACTCCCCTCTCAGCTGTCAATCCCAACAGGCGAGAACCAGCCCGAGAGGGGATGCCAGGGACTGTGGGAAAGCGGAGGGGTGGGGGCGAGCCGCGGCGAGGGCGGGGTCCCAGCCGGCCTGGCGCGGTCATCGCGACGCCCTCCCTGGTGGAGCTGCTCCAGGGAGCAGCAGGCAGCCCATCTGGTCCAGGAGCCGCAGAGAGGTAGGCGCTGGGGAGGGGGCCGCTCCCCACAGGCCAGCCATAAATCACGGTTATGGAGCCGGGGGGCAGGGGGTGGGCAGGGGCCAGGGGGCAGCTGCCGCGGCACACACGCGGGACCGGGCAGAGAGGCCGGGGTCAGGTGTGGCTGTAAATCGTCACCTAAATGCTTCCAAGCCGAGGCTAATCAGGGCACAGTGACAGCACACACCCGGCCCGGCCCCACCGGGCCCTGGGGGGCACACTCATGTCTGCGCAAGCATATACACACTCACAGATACAAAGGCACGTCCACACACGGTCTACCTACAGAGCTGCGTTCACAAGGCACCACACCTGGATCCCCAAGGAAACAGGTGCACGCCCAGCTTCCTGCGGCCGTGTGTGCCTGTTCTCCCCACCCCACACGTACGGAAACAGTGCTGCGCCCGTCTTCATTCACACCCAAGGGCACTGAGATGGCCTGTGAGGGGCACACACACAGGTGAGCATGCAAAGTACTAGGCAGACGGTATAACACCCAGAGCAACTACAGCTCTGGGCCAAACACCCACAGGAAGGAAGGAACAGGGAGCGGTAGATGTGCCTGGTGGGTCCCAGTGCTTGGGTTCTCCTCCCAACCATCTCCTCCTCCTGCCCCCCGGAACTAGGCCCCCCATCCCATTCAATAGTCCTCTTTCAAAAGTCCGTCTCTTCTCTGCCCAGAGCTCACACTGCTCGCTCTCTCCCTCCCCTGGTGCTGGAGTCAGACTCATTTCATTCACCAGCATTTTTAAAAATTAATTTATTTTTTTGGCTGCATGGGATCTTGGCTGCCGCAGTGAGCAGGGACTACTCTCTAATTGCGGTGCCTGGGTTTCGCGTTGAGGTGGCTTATCTTGTTGCCCAGCGCGGCTTCTAGAGTGAGGGCTCAGTACTTGTGGCGCCGGGGCACATCTTAAAAAATTAAATGTGCATTAATTTCTTTAAACACCATTCTTGTAGAGAAGGGCGACAAAAAGAAGCAGATGTAGAAAAATATGGGAAACCTATTGAAAATGTGTTCATCTCCCCAGTACCCCTCGACTGCCCCTTGCTCTGCGGTATGTGGAACCTTCCCAGGGCCAGGGATCAAATCCGTGTCCCCTGCATTGGCGGATGGATTCTCAACCCCTGGACCACCAGGAAAGCTCTCACCAGCGTTTATGTAGCACCTTCTCTGCCCCAGGCTCTGTGCTAGGCTCTGGTGGTAGGATCCCTGTCCTCCAAAAGTTAGCAGAGAAGAGAAAGAAATGAGTCCTCAATTAGAGCTTGCTGCATAGAGAGCCTAGCCCAGCGCTGTGGAGACACCGAGGAGGAACGTCCCCTCCAGTGTGGAAGAGGACAATGAAGATGTTCTGGAAAAAGCCATGTCCCAGCTGAGGTCGAATGACCAGCAGAAGCTTATCAGATGGAGAAGTGGAGCAGAAGAGAGGAATTCCCACCCCACTCCACCCCCTACCCTCAAAGCATGACCCATCGTTGGCAGTGGGTACCTGCTGGAGGGAACGCAATAAGCCATTAAGCAAGTGCTGTGCCCCCACGAGGCACCCACCTTGGGGACTTGATGTTGGCGGTGAGAACCAGTGAACCCTCTCACCTGGACCCCACTGGGGACACCCCGTTTCATTTCCCAGGGTTTCCCTAGGGACTCTTGCACTGATGCAGGGAGAGAACTGATCATTGGACCAAGTCTTCCTAGCAGGTGCCACAATCAGCTTGCATACAGGGTGAGAATGGGGGTGCTCGTGAGGGGGATAGCCGGCCGTGCCCACTGAGCCTCGGGACAGGGACCCTGAGCCCTCCCACTGAGCCCTGTTCACTTTGAAAACCTGCTCAGTGTAGCTCTCTGAGTTCCAGGGAGCCCTTCCTAGGATCAGGGGTGGAGAGGGAGTTGAAATCAGGACTCTGGAACTGCCCCCCCTCAGGCTCAATGCAGCCATTTATCTGCTTGCCCTATTGGACTTCCAAACAGGACCTCATTTGAACAAAGGACTCCATGTGTGAAAACCATTAATCCATAGGACGAAGTCCAAAGTCAGCTGGGCATTCAGCACCCTCCCCAGCCTTGCTCCTGTGATGCAGCCTGATGGTCTCCGCCCAGCCCCGGGCACCACCCAACTCCCCTCATCCCTCCAGCCCTTCCCTGCCCACCAGCCCCATCCCCCCAGACCCCCACCCCTTCCAGTCAAACTCTAACTCATCATTTTAATTTTTATTTTAAACATTCCTTGAGTGCTTGCAACACAGTAATAGTCACATGGGCATGTTTAATTTCCTTTATAAAATTCTGGGAAGTGTAGCCTCATTTCATCAGTGAAGAAACTGAGTCTCAGAGAGCTTAAATGATCTGTTCAAGGTTACGGTCACCTTGGGAAAGCCAAGGGAGAGGTCACTCTAGGGCAACGTGAGCCTCTAGGCACAGGATCCAGGCTCCTTTCTTCCCTCTCACCCCAGAATGGCAGTGGAACAGGGGCCTTCCGTCCTCATCCTTGCCCCAAGGCAAGAGAAGAAGGAATGGATTTGGAGGCGGGGGTGGGGTGGCCAGTGGCTAGAAGGAGTGGAAGAGGAAGAAGTGTTGGGGACGCACACTGACTGAGACCACCCACCCTGGCCAGGCATCATAGTAACCATTTGTGTGAGTTATTTTAAGACAGGCAGTCCTGGTAAAGAACATGTAACTAACAAGCCACCACCAACCTGAAGAGTTTGAGAAAGGTCAAAAGGAGACATCGCGTGTCCTTCCACCTCCCAGAATCCTCCTTGCTGGGGTCCATCTTGGCTGAGCAATGCGTGTGCCTCCAGGAAGGACCCTGAGTCAGAACGATTGGTGAGAGACAACCCAGAAACTAATCCCATCACCATAAAACCCAAGACTGCAAGCACATGGCAGAGCAGTTCTCCTGGGTTCCCTTAACCTACTGCTCTCTGCCCGGGCACCCCTTCCCAGTGAAGTCTCTTGCTTTGTCAAGACGTGTGTTTCCTCAGACAGTTCATTTCTGGGTGTTAGACAAGAGTCCACTCTTGGGCCCTGAAAGGGACCCCCCTTCCTATAACAGAGGAACCGGTCATCCTTGAAGTAGAGTCTTGGCTGAGGACTGGGGACCCGCGGGGCAGTTGTTGGGGGAGGGGGTGCTTGTAGGTCACATTTTCATAAATGGAGGCTGTTTGCATCTTTGGACTTGTCTTGTCTCCTGCCTTGACAGGGTGGCTCTTGGAGGCCAGGCATCTGTGCCTTAGGGAGGCAGAAAAGGAGAGAAGAGAGCAGAAGCTCTGGGCTCTCAGTCATGCTTCTGAACTTCATGAGGTCTCAGTTTTCCCATCTCCTAAATGGAGATAATAATAGCATCTGTCCAGGATTGTGGAGAGAATTAAATGTGACTTTGCCAGGAGCCTGCACGTAGCAGACACCCGCTGCCGCTCCGCCCCACCCAACACACACACACACACATGCCAGCAGCTTCCTCCTGACCTGAAGGCATGGGTGGAGCTGTATGCTTCTTGATGGACAGAAGGGACTGGAGTAGGGTGTCCTGCCCTGGGGTTGCCGGGACTGCAGAGGGGCTCTTTTCTGGGCCTGGCTTGCAGGCGACATGGTTGAATGCGGGCAGGGAAGTGCTCACTTTTTCATCTTCCCTTCCCGCTGGCGGTCCTCTCTTGCTTCATGAAAGGCCCAGACCCCTCAGAGTCTATGTAGATAAAGAAGATCAGGAACACTGAGGCAGGGCTTTCCTGGTGGCTCCACAGTGAAGAATCTGCCTGCCAAAACAGGAGACACAGGCTCGATCCCTAGTCTGGGAAGATCCCTCTTGCCTTGGGGCAACTCAGCCTGTGTGCCACAACTACTGAGCCTGCTCTAGAGCTGGGACCCGCAACTACTGAAGCCTGTGCACCCTAGAACCTGTGCTCCCCAACAAGAGAAGCCTACAATGAGAAACCTAAGCACTGCAACTAGAGAGTAGGCCCTGCTCACGAAAACCAGAGAAAGTCCACGTGCAGGAATGAAGAGCCCGCAGAGCCAAAATAAATTAATTAATTAAAAAAAGATTTTTTTAAAGAACACTGAGGCAGGGACTTCCCTGGTGGTCCAGTGGTTAAGAATCCGACTTCCAATGCAGGTGACATGGGTTCAATCCTTGGTCAGGGAACACAGATCCCACAGGCCTCAACTGCTGAGCCCAGTGCCTTGGAAGCCCACACGCCACAGCTGGAGAGCCTGGGCGCCACAACAAAAAGTGGACATCCCATAACTAAGACCCAACGCAGCCACATAAATAAATATTTTAAAAGAAAGAAAGAACATTGAGGCAGCCCTTTTCCAATGGAGCTCGGCTGGTGGAGCAGCCATTACCCTACCCCGCCTCCCCCCAGTCTCTGCTCCCCTCACTGATCACCAGGAGTGGGAGAAAGGCTCTTCATCACCGACACAGACAGCAGCCTGATACAGATTGGCAGGCAAAGGAGGGAGCAGTCGATATGGATTAGAAGGAAGGGCCTCCCCTGGCCTGGGGCCTCAGGCTCCCATTGATCAGCTTCTCAACCAAAGAAACCAGCTCGGCCGGTGGCCACCGGGCACCCAGGTGGGGACCCAGCTCTGTCTCCTGCCTCACCTGGCCACAGATCCCTGCAGAGGTGAGGGCCCCCAAGTGGGCTGGGTCAAGAGGGGTCAGGAGAGCAAGAAGGGGTGAGGGAACCCAGCTGGCATCACACCGCCCCCTGCCCCCAGCCGAGGGAGTTTTCTTGGTGTTGAGAAAATGGTCAGCAGTTTGTCACAGTCCACTGACTCCAAACAGCCCTCTGGAAATGTTGTTGAATTTAAATCCAAGCACACAGATACCCACAAACATGCCTGTCACTACTCCCATCCCTTTCTTAAACACAAACATAGTTATCTCATGGCTGCACACACACCGTGTGAATCCACTCAGTCCGGAAGCATTTACTGAGGAGAGGCACCCACAAGCCAGGCCCTGCAACTACAAACAGCTTCACGCACTAAAGGAACATGGATCCTCAGAGGAGAGACAAGCAGGAAAGAGGTCACAAAGGGCAGGGGAACAGGTGCAATTACAAGAGCACAAGCCATCTTCAAAGGAAAGAGGATCATGGAGAGCACTTCCTAGAGGAGGTGATACCTTCCTTGGCAGGGTTTTTAAGGATGAATAGGGGTTTGCCAAGTAGATAGCATGGCAAAGGTTTCGTTCTCACTGACTGCCTCCTGCCAGCATCTCTGATCATACAGAGATGTGCAGCTACCTTTTTGCTAACTCTGCACTTTCCTTTATAAGTTTCTTTCGCCCCTAACACTCTCTATGCTGAGCCAGTTGCCTGAAATGTTCTTGTGCTCCCTCCATTGACTATTTCCTATTCAACCTTCAAGACTTTTTTTTTTTTTAAAGAACTATGGATTCCAGCCATGGGACTGGAAAAAGTCAATTTTCATTCCAATCCCAAAGAAAGGCAATGCCAAAGAATGCTCAAACTACCGCACATTTGCACTCATCTCACACGCTAGCAGAGTAATGCTCAAAATTCTCCAAGCCAGGCTTCAACAGTATGTGAACCATGAACTTCCAGATGTTCAAGCTGGTTTTAGAAAAGGCAGAGGAAGCAGAGATCAAATTGCCAACATCTGCTGGATCATCGAAAAAGCAAGGGAGTTCCAGAAAAACGTCTATTTCTGCTTTATTGGTTATGCCAAAGCCTTTGACTATGGATCACAATAAACTGTGGAAAATTCTGAAAGAGATGGAATACCAGGCCACCTGACCTGCCTCCTGAGAAATCTGTATGCAGGTCAGGAAGCAACAGCTAGAACTGGACATGGAACAACAGACTTGTTCCAAATCAGGAAAGGAGTATGTCAAGGCTGTGTATTGTCACCCTGCTTATTTAACTTATATGCAGAGTACATCACAAGAAACACTGGGCTGGATGAAGCACAAGCTGGAATCAAGATTGCTGGGAGAAATATCAATAACCTCAGATATGCAGATGACACCACCCTTATAGCAGAAAGTGAAGAAGAACCAAAGAGCCTCTTGATGAAAGTGAAAGAGGAGAGTGAAAAAGTTGGCTTAAATCTCAACATTCAGAAAACAAAGATCATGACATCTGGTCCCATCACTTCATGGCAAACAGATGGAGAAACAGCAGAAACAGTGGTAGACTTTATTTCAGGGGGCTCCAAAATCACTGCAGATGGTGACTGCAGCCATGAAATTAAAAGATGCTTACTCCTTGAAAGAAAAGTAATGACCAACCTAGAGAGCATATTAAAAAGCAGAGACATTACTTTGCCAACAAAGTTCTGTCTAGTCAAAGCTATGGTTTTTCCAGTAGTCATGGATGGATATGAGAGTTGGACTATAAAGAAAACTGAGTGCTGAAGAATTGATGATTTTGAACTGTGATGTTAGAGAAGACTCTTCAGAGTCTCTTGGACTGCAAGGAGATCCAACCAGTCCATCCTAAAGGGAATCAGTCCTGAATATTCATTGGAAGGACTGATGTTGAAGCTGAAACTCCAATCCTTTGGCCACCTGATGTGAAGAACTGACTCATTTGAAAAGACCTTGATGCTGGGAAAGATTGAAGGCGGGAGGAGAAGGGGATGACAGAGGATGAGATGGTTGGATGGCATCACCGATTCAATGGGCATGAGTTTGAGTAAACTCCAGGAGTTGGTGATGGACAGCGAGGCCTGGCGTGCTGCAGTTCATGGGGTCACAAAGAGTCGGACATGACTGAGTGACTGAACTGGACTGAACTGGTGGATTCTTCAGAGAGAGCTACATTCTCCTTCTATACTCTGCCATGACATCCTTTGTCTCCCTTTCCTAACTCTCAACACACTTGCGTTCACTTGTTTGCTTCATGAAGGCAAGGACTATATGGTACCCATAGCATCTAGGATAGTACCTGACACATGTCAGGAGCTCAATGCATGTGTGGGAGGATGAACAGGAGAGTGGATGGATGGATGGATAGGTGGATGGATGGATGGGTGAGTGGATGGATGGGTGGGTGAGTGGATGGATGGAAGGATGGATAAGGTGAGTGGATGGATGGATGGGTGGATAGATGGATGGGTGGATGGCTGGAAGGGTCAGTGGGTGGATGGCTGGAAGGGTCAGTGGATGGATGGATGGATGGGTGAGTGCATGGATGGACGGGTGAGTGGATGGATGGATAGATGGATGGGTGAGTGGATGGATGGATGGATGGGTGAGTAGATGGATGGGTGGGTGAGTGGATGGATGGAAGGATGGATAAGGTGAGTGGATGGATGGGTGGGTGAGTGGATGGATGGATGGATATGTGGATAGATGGATGGGTGAATGGCTGGATGGGCCAGTGGATGGATGGATGGATGGATGGATGAGTGAGTGAGTGCATGGATGGATGCGTGAGTGGATGGATGGGTGAGTGAGTGGATGGATGGATGGATGGATAGATGGGTCAGTGAATGGATGGATGGGTGAGTGGATGAATGGGTGAGTGGGTGGATGGATGGGTGGGTGGATGGATGGATGAGTGGATGGATGGATAGATGGATGGATGGATGGCTGAATGGGTTAGTGGATGGATGGGTGGATGGATGAGTGAGTGGATGAATGGATAAAGTGAGTGGATGGATGAGTGGATGGATGGATGGGTGGGTGGATGGATGGATGGATAGGTGAATGGATGGGTGGGTGGGTGGATGGATGGATGAGTGGGTAGATAGATGGGTGGGTGGATAGACAGACAGATGAATGGATGGATGAAAGGTTTGTTCAAGGAATTACAAGTACATGAGAATTTAGAACTTCAGAGGTGTGTAGAGTATTAGGGGATGATGGGAGAATTGTGACAGATGACAGTGAAGCAGCTGGCTGGGGTGGGAGTGTGGCAGGCCTTGTGACCCAATTTGAGCACCCATGGCCTAAGGAGTGAATTCTAGAACATGAGCAGTACAAGATCTCTTTGGGACAATGCGGTCCTAACCTTCATTTTACAAATGAGGAAGCTGAGGTCCACAGCAGAAGTGGGAACTTGCTCCCAGTCACTGGGAGGGTGAATCAATGGTTCCGCAGGGATTATACTCCTGAGCTTGATCTCCTGGTTCAGGGCACACTCAGCCCCCTACATCCCTGGAGAGATTAGGAGGTGATGAGGTCACCCTCACTGCTAAAGGACGTGTACTGAGTTCACACACATGCACACACAGCACCTGTACCCACCAGAGCAGGTGATTAACACCCAACCCAATCAAGCTTAATCCAAAAGGATGGATTCTTGGCCTGTGTAAATCGGAAGGGCAGGTGGGGCTGCCTTGGGTGCAACTAGACTTAGGCACTTAAGCAATATCATCAGATCGCTACCTCCACTTCTCTCTACATGCCACCCACATTCTTGCCTCTTCCTGATGGCTTCTTCATGTTGGGCCAGGGACCATGGGAAGGGATGGGTCATGTCCCGTTGAGCTGGTATGGGAGAGGAAGGAATCTTGTCTCTCTGAGAATCTGTATTTAAAATGCCAAGTAAGTATTCTGATGGTTCCAGCGCAGTCCAATCCCATGGTTGGATGGATGGGGCACTATGATGGAGCAGGTCTGGATCTCATGTCTGTGCTGGAGGCCAGGAGAGGGCATGGTCCCGGGACTGGCAGCTCATCAAGTGGCAAGGAAAGGGGAGGGCACACCCTAGAGTGAAGGGGTGCTGTTACCAACAGAACAAGGTGCTGGACAAGCTTGGCAGATGGCCACAGCAGTGCCCTCAGAGTTCTGGATAACCAGGGCTTTTTAGAAAGAGTACTTATAAATAATAACAATGGCAACAATATTGATAGCTCTTAAAGGATACCATGCAAGTTACTCTGCATACACTGTCTCACTTAATCTCATTTAAACCTGGAGTGAGAAGACCCAGGTTTGAGTCATAGTTCCACTGTTTACCAGCCCTGAGCCCTGTCACTGAGCCCTGATGAACCTGGCGCCCCATGGGAAAATGGGAAATGTAGCGCCCATCTTCCCGGAGCCCTTGGGGGTTCTCTGTAAACCTCAAACATTGTGTTCAACGTCAGGCAGGAAATGCTCACAGATTCCAGGTGGAGACATGGAACAAGGAGGTGATTTTAATGACCCAGAGGCGTTCAGGCCAGAGGAGTAGCAGGCCGGCTTCCAGGCTGATGCGGCAGGAAGACCAGGCCCTCCCAGGGCACAGGAAGCCCTGTTCTGGGACCCTCTGGTCTGGCCAGTCTTCACTTGGGCGATGGGGGTGAAAAGAGGAGTTAATGGATTACAAGGCTGGGCAGGAAGAAGAGAGGATTTTTCATTTTAAAATGTTTGGAAATAATTCATATTTGCTTTGCAGGATGCCGTTGTGTGCTGTCAGCTCTGTAATAACTTCTAGGCCTTTATTTATTGTTTTGCCTTAATGATTTCGTGTTGCTCTGGTCTGGAGAATTCACAGTGTCTTGTAACACATAATGGCAGAGAAGGCCCAGTGGTGGCAGGGCCTGGGGGAGGAGGTCACGCTTCGCCATAGACTCTGCCTGTCCCCCTGGAGATAGCAGAGCCCAGAGCAGGAGGCAGTGGCCGTCCAGCTTGATGTTAAGGTGCTTTATCCTCTGGGGCCAATTCTCACAATGCCTGATGGAGCTGGAACTATTATCCCATTTTACAGAAGGAAAACTGAGCCTTGGAGCGATTACAAGACTTGCCACCTGACTTGGATGGCCAAGCTAGGATTTAAACATATTGTTGTTTAGTCCCTAAGTCATGTCCAACTCTTTGTGATTCTGTGGACGGTAGCTTGCCAGGCTCCTCTGTCCATAGAATTTCCCAGGCAAGAATACTGGGGTGGATTGTCATTTTCTCTTCCAGGATGTCTTCCCAGCCCAGGGATCGAACCTGTCGCTTGCATTGGCAGGCGACCACTGAGCCACCAAGGGAGCCAGATTTAAATGTAGGTCCATGGACACGCCATCCACTCCAGCATTCTTGGGCTTACCTGGTGGTTCAGCTGGTAAAGAATCCGCCTGCAATGCGGGAGACTTGGGTTCGATTCCTGGGTTGGGAAGATCCCCTGGAGAAGGGAAAGGCTACCCACTCCAGTATTCTGGCCTGGAGAATTCCATAGACTATATAGTCCATGGGGTCGCAAAGAGTCAAACACAACTGAGCGACTTTCACTTTCCATGAACAGAGGAGTCTGGCAGGCTACAATCCACAGGATAGCAAAAGAGTCAGACACGACTTAGCAACTAAATGACAACCGTCACATTCCAGCCTTCTGTATATTGGTGGATCTTCAGCTTTGGTATGTACAGGATCACCTGGGGAACACCTTTGAAACAGCAACCCACTCCAGTTTTCTTGCCTGGAGAATCGCTTGGACAGAGGAGTCTGGCGGGCCACAGTCCATGGGATCACAAGACAGTCGGACATGACTTAGCAACTAAACTAGGACCCACAGTAGAAGACTGGGCTTTTGCATGTCTTGAATGGGGCCTGGGGATCCGTATTGAACAGGATGCCCAGATGGATCACAGCCACGTTTGGATACTCAACTGGTGGCTGAGGCCATACTAGTCACACACTTGGACCCTGTCCCTCAAAAGTTGCGGTCCCACAATTGGCTGTCTCCCCAATCCCATCTAACAAGTGTCCCATCGGCTATTCCAGTCCTCCTGTCCTTCTCCAACCCATCTGTGTCCCTGAGAGCAGGAACTCCCCATCAGACCTCTAGCCCCTTCAGGGAAGCCAGGAGAGGAAGGGGAGGGGAGGGAGGAGAGGCTTGCTTGGTTGCCATGGTGATTCTCCACCTCCCAGTCTGTGGGGGGAGGCCCTTTCACTGTGTGCCTCTGGCCAAGGCCTGGAGGGAAGCAAGCTGTCCTGGGCAGGGAGGAGGCAGAGAGGAGGGAAAAGGACTCTAGTCACTGGGGAGTGGGGAGAGGAGAAGGAGGGGTGGGGAACAGGGCGGGGGACCCTGGGTCAGGGGCAGCCGGAGCAGAGAGCCAGCCCCTCCAGATGCTGGGGCCGCCAGCCTTCAGCCAGGGGGCAGGGGAGGGATGCGTGCAGGAGCTGAGGCTGACAGGGCCTGATGCTTCCTGAGCCCGGAGCTGGCAGGAGACCCTAGGCAGGTGGCAGCAGAGATGTAGGGACAGACGAGACAGCCAGAGACTGGCAGCGGGCAGAGTCAGGGCCCCAGGGCTGGGAAAGATCACGGCTCCGAGGGCAAAGAGGAGCTAGGGAAAAATAAAACAAAGCAGTAGAACCCTTCCTAGACCCTGCGCGGCAGCTCAGTCCCACCCCTAGCTGGGCGGGAGCTGGCTCAGCCTGGGATCCCAGCCCGCTGGCCTGGGCTGCGCTGGGCTGGCAAAGCCGGATGGCACAGGCTGCCGCTGAGGCAGATGGAGCGAGGAGGGGGCCTGACCCCCAGCCCACCAGGGAACGGCTGGGATTGTCTGTTTTTGGAGCCCTCCCACTGCCCCCCACCTCTCCCCGCCCCACACCCCGGCCCCAAACCTCCCGCCTCTGGGAGCATGGCTGGGGAAACGGAAAAAAAAAAAAAGAAGCAGCCTCTCCAAGCCAGCATCTCTGCCTCCTCCCGCTCGCTTTGGCTTTCTTTCCCTGCCAATAGCACGCACCGCCTGCCCCTAGCCTGGCTCTGGCAAAGACCAGGACTCAGGGTGCCCGGTGTGAGTGTGAGGGGGTGGGGGTGAGCTGGGGGCCGCATCCTAGATGGGAGAGAAAGGTGGGAGCCGCCCCCACCCCCTGAAGCAGCACGCATTCTGCACCGGGCCGCATTAAGCCCTTCACACAAATTGACTCACTTGGTCCTCCCAACAGTAATCAGTAGGCGCTCTTATTCTGATCCCCAGTTTACAGATGAGGCAGAGGGGGTTGAATGGCCTGTCCAAGGTCATAAGCCAGGAACCAGCAGAGTGAAAGTGTTCGTCGCTCAGTCGTGTCTGACTCTTTGAGACCCCATGTACGGCAGCTCGCCAGGCTCCTCTGCCCATGGGATTTTTGAGACAAGAATACTGGAGTGGGTTGCCATTTCCTCCTCCAGGGGATCTTCCAGACGCAGGGATCAAACCCAGGTTTCCTACACTGCAAGCAGATTCTTTACCGCTGAGCCAGAGAAACCCATAGAAATTGGCAAAGGAAGGGTTCAAACCCAGGAAAGGTTCCAAGTTCATGCTTCAAGCTCCCACATGCTACTGCCTTTCACGCCACCCTCACATTTTTAGTCTATTCCCTTTTTTTTGGCCTCGCTGCTGCTCATCATGTGGGATCCTAATTCCCTGACCAAGGATTGGAACTGCACCCCTTGCACTGGATAGAGTCAAAGACTGGACCCCCATGCGAGTCCAGTCTTTCCATTTCGTTTTTCCTCCTTTCCCCTATCTTTTCTCAGTATTTCTCTAACCAGCCTTGATTCCTTCAGGTAGAGTGTTCCATTCTTCCCGGGGCCCCAGGCCAGTACCATCGCATGATTGACCAATGCAAACACGTCCACGTGTGGACACAGGGACATGCACACAGACACCCATGCGTGTGACTCCACGTGCCCATGAACACGTACATGCTCACACCTTTACACAATTAGCACAAGCATCGTGTGTCCACATACATGCGCATGGGCCTGTATGTGGATACATGGTCACCCATTAATCCACATTATGGACCACACCCTGGGGAGATAGATCTTCAGTGTTCTCACCAACAGCGTGTTAACTGTGGCTAAATAATCCTCAACAATGGTTGAGCCAAAAAAATCTGTTTGGCTTTGCAATAAAGTGCTGCTTGGCATATGGGGTTTTTGGCAATACATGGACCTTTCTAGGTTTAGCACCGGCTGATGTGGCCTCCTGCACATGTGCGGCTTGGCAGCCCCGGGTTCCAACGTAATCAACCCCAGACAACAAGCCAGATGCCAGGCCCTCAGCAAGGCACCTACTAGAAGGTCTCACCAGTCCTCCCAGCAGCCCTGAGGCAGGTGCTGCCGCTCCCCTCTGGTAGGTGAGGACCTGGAGACCCAGCCAGTGGCTGTTTGCACAAAGGGAGAGAGAGGACTCGAACCCCAGGTCAGCCTGAGGGTCTGCAAGGCTTCAGTGGCTGCAGGTGGGTCAGTGAGCCAGACATGTGATTTCCCAGGCATGCCTCATCCGTCTGGAATGCGGCTGCCTCACCGTCTGGTCACGTCTGGGCCCCTTTTCTGCGGCCAAGCTGGTGGGCGTGGATGGGCTGCGGTGGATTCAGGCTGAGCCACCCTCTAGAAGATCCCTCACAAGCCGTGTGCAAGGAGGTATGGAAGAGGCCTTCCGGTGACAGTGAAGACGATAATGACAGTCCAGACTGACTTATCACCTACCACCTAGATTTAAGTATATCTGTTCCTCCAGCATCTCTTACATACCTACTGTGTGCCTGGTATTTTACTAGGCTCTGAGGACAATGCAGGCAGAACTCTGCCTTCCTTCCAGTAGCTTAGGACAGTTTCCAGGGATGAATATAGCTTTAAAGTAAGTTTTAAAGAAATCTAATGCTGTAAGGATGAGATGGTGGCATCACCGACTCAATGGACGTGGGTTTGAGTAGACTCCGGGAGTTGGTGATGGAGAGGGAGGCCTGGCGTGCTGTGATTCATGGGGTCACAAAGAGTCGGACATGACTGAGCGACTGAACTGACTGAACTGAATGCTCTAAGAAAGAAGCAGGAAATAAAAAGTGAGATCACTTCCAGCTTGAGATATCCAGGCAGCCCTCCTGGAGAAGGAGGCATGTGATGGGCATTAAAGAGTGGGGGTTCACTCTTCAATGACCAAGGGAGGAGAAGGGGTTCTTGGTGTCCCAAGGAGCACAGTCCAAGGTGCAGGAGGGAGATTGGCAGGTGGGCATGGAAAGAGAAGGTAGCTCCATTTTTCTGGGGCAAATATCATGTGGAGTGAGTGGTGGAAGGTGGGGTCAAAGAACAGATGATTCCAAGACCCAGGACAAGGAGTTTGGACTTTATGGACAACAGGGACTATCAAAGACTATTGGTCACATCACTAATTATTAGAGAAATGCAAACCAAAACTACAGTGAGGTATCACCTCACACTGGTCAGAATGGTTGTCATTAAAAAAGAGTCTATGGAGCTTCCCTGGTGGCCCCAGGTTAAGATTCTGCACTTCCCCTGCAGAGGATTCAGGTGTGATCCCTGGTCACAGAAGTTCTGCATACTGGCATGCTGCGTGGTGTGGCCAAAAAGCAAAGAAAAAACATGCGGCCAAGAAACAAAGAAGCAAGAAGTCTATGAATAGCAAATGCTGGAGAGGGTGTGGAGCAAAGGGAACCCTCCTACACTGTTGATAAGAATGTAAATTGGTGCAGCTGCTATTGAAAACAGGATGAAGAGTCCTCAAAAAACTAAAAATAAAATTGCCATATGATCCAGAAATTCCACTCCTGGGCATATATCTGGAGAAAATTATAATTCAAAAGATTTTTGCACTCCAATGTTCATAGCAGCACTATTGACAATAGTCAAGACACGGAAGCAACCTAATTGTCCATCAACAGATGAATGGATAAAGTGTACACTGTGGAATAGCACTCATCCAGAAAAAAGGAATGAAATAATGCCATTTGCAGTAACATGGATGGATCTAGAGATTATCACACTAAAGTGAAGTAAGTCAGAAAGACACAAATACCACATATCACTTATGTCAAACTTAAGCTGTGACACAGATGAACTTACTTACAAAGCAGAAACAGACACAGAGATGTTGAAAACAAGCTTATGGTTACCAAAGAGGTAAAGAGGTGGAGGAAGGATAAATTAGGAATTTGGGATGAGCAGATACACACTACTATATATAAAATAGATAAACAACAAGCTCCTCCTATGTAGCGCAAGAAACTACATTCATTATCCCGTAATAAACCACAGTGGAAAAGAATATGAAAAAGAATATGTATATGAACAACTGAATCACTTTGTTGTATACCAGAAACTAACCCAACATTGTAAATCAGGTAAACTTCAATTTTTTAAAAAGTATTGATCCAAAAAAAAAAAAAAGTATTGATCAGAGGAGGCCCTCAGAAACTGGATATAATATAGGAAGACTAGTCTGCAGTTGTGAGCAAGGTAAATTGGAAACATACATGCATGTACACACACATATACATGTACATCCTCAAAATTTTGTAGGTACATGTGTACACAAAGGTACAGGTTTGATTCCTAAGCCAAATTCTTTTTATTTTTTTAATATTTTTCAAATTCTTTTAAAATTTTGGATTGTCTTTGTTGATTTGAGTAGGTAATACATTCACATGACCTAAAATTCAAAAGGAATCAAAGAAAATACACTGATAAGTAAACGCAGCCCCCACTCCACGCTCTAAACCCCCAGCTTCTCCACCTAGAAGCAAGTACACTGGCCGTTTTGGGAGCCTCCTTTCAGAAATGTTCTGTGCACAGACAAGCAAATATCAATCCTTCTTTTTCTTCCACACATTTTTCTGCAACTTGCTTTTCTCATTTAGTAATATATCTTGGTGATCCTTACCTACTGGTACATAGAGAGTTGTCTTTATCTTTTTAACAGCAGTACACTATTCCATTATAGTTGCACACTTACATCGTTTTTCATTTTTGGCTCTAACCAAAAATCTTGCACTGAGTAACCTTGAACGTATGTCATTTTACATATTCACCCATCCACTCATTTATTATTCATTCAACAGACATTTATTGTGTACCTACTATGTGCTGGTACTAAAGATAAAATAGTGAACAAAATAGGCAAAAGTCCCTGACCTAGTCAAGGGTAGATTTCTGATGTGCGTGTGTGAGTAAATCTTCAAGACACATTCTTAGAGGTGGACTCTCCAAATCAAAGTGGTTGGGCATTTTTACTTTATTTATTTTTGGCTTCTTTGGGTTCATTGTTGTGCTCCGGTTTTCTCTAGTTGTGGCGAGCCGAGGCTACTCTTCACTGCACTGCGAGGACTTCTCAATGAGATGGCTTCTCCTGTTGCAAAGCACAAGCTCTAAAGCGAAGATTCCATAGTTGTGGCACATGGGCTTAGTTGCTCTGGGGCATGTGGAGTCTTCCCAGACCAGGGATTGAACTCATGTCCCCTGCACTGGTAGGCAGATTCTTAACCACTGACCACCATGGGAGTTCCAGTGCATTTATAAACGGGGGGAGGTAAAGCCACATTTCTGCCTGGAGAGGTGGTACCTATTTACCCTTGCAACGTAGAAGAGTGTTTCCTTGCCCTTTCAAAACAAAATATTATCAAACCTTTTGATGTTTTCCAATGTGACAGGTGAACATGATGTACTTAAATTCCATTTATCCTATGGTGAATGCGGATCAATATCTTTTCATATATTTAAGAGCAATTTTCGAGTCCTTTTCTGGCAGCTCTCTACTATCCTTTGCTCATATTTCTATTAGGTTGTGGAGCTTTTTCATATTGATTTGTGAATGCTCTTTATCTATTAAGGACATTAGCTCTTTGCCTGCACTATGAGTTGTAAATAACATTTCCCTAGCTTGTCAGTTGTACTTGGATTTGATTTATGGTGGGTTTTTTTTTTAAAGTGCAGGTTTTTTAAAATGTAAAATAAAATTTATGAAGAATTCTGCCCCTTCCCAGGCTTGCCTCCTATGATCAAATGTTTGCTAGGGTTGAGAGAGATATAGGTCACAATAACATGATCTCTGCTTCCAACTCGGGTTTTTAATAATTAAAGCACAGGTTCTAAGCAAAGGAGGATGATAGTCCTACTCTGTTCTGATGCCCCATCTCCAGAGATCTTTGGGCAAAGAGGGGCAAGCTCAGAGGAGGATAACCAAGAGGGTGAATAGACTTGAAATCAAGTCACACGCAGGATAGTCATGAAACTGTGACTTTGAGCCTGGAGAAGGTCGCTATGAATATCATCTGGGGCAAGGGGACTGGCCACATGATGCCAAACTGGAGTCTGTGTTGGAAGCTCCGGGAAGCCAAAGTGTTTGTTCATGGGGCTCTTTCTAAGGCAGAGCTGTCTGAAAGTAGAATGGCCTACTTTGTGAGGAAGTGAGTTTCTCATCATTAGAGAGGTACAAGTGAAAACTGAATGACCACCTACCAGAGATACCATGAGTTAGATCAGATGTCTTTCAAAACTTCTAATCCTGATAGCTCATAATTCCATAAGACCACAAGGAATCTTAAAATTCCTCACTTTACAGATGAAAAAGGGTGGGGGGAGGAGGTGGGAAACTAACACGTGTTGAGCACCTTTACTTTGTCCCAGGTACCTTGACACATATGATTGATTTAAAAGAATAAGGACCAGAGGGACTGAGTGATTCACTTAAGGATGCACAGCAATACAGTCGCAGAGTCAGAACTGGAACCCAGGTCCTCAGACCCCAAATGTAGAGCTCTCTCCACTGAACCACCTGCTCTTGTTCAATAAACACATGTTTATTGCATGTTTGTTGCGTACCTACTCTGATAGGACATTAATGTGGTCAATGAGAGCATGTGATATGCCAGCTATTGGCAGAATCACAGGGTCTTTGCTCTGTAGAAGGTCGCTGCCTACTGAGAAAGTACAGGCATCACCTCTGCATTGCCTGGCTCCGTGGGAAGCTTGCCCTCTGGAGTTGTGCAACACGGTAGGCTTGGGTTGGCCTATAATGAAATAAGAAGCAGTTTGGTAAGTGCTGTAACAAAATACAGATACAGAGTGCTACATTGATGGTCCAGTGGCTTAGACTCTGCACTCCCAATGTATGGTGCACATGTTTAGTTCATAGTCGGGGAACTAGATCCCACATGCCACACCTAAGAGCTCGCACGCAGCAGCTAAAAGAACCTGCAAGTCACAACAAAGATGAGCAATCCTGTGTGCTGCAACCAAGATTCAGCGGGCCAAATAAATAAATAAATATATTTAAAAAAAAAAAAAAAAGTGCAGTGGGAACATAGACGGCATAATTACATCTACCTCGGAAGGGAATCCAGGAATACTGCCCAGAGGAGGTGACATCTGAGCAGGGCCTTGAAGGATATGGACTGTAAAAGAACAAAGAGCAAAAGTGAATAATTTCTGTATTCACTCCACAGACCTTACTGAGCGGCTCCAGGTTGCCAGGAAGACAAGAAGAGTTCACCATGCAATTGTGGGGACAGGCACATCGCCAATAAATTGCCATAGAGTGTAAGTACAACAGTAGAGACATTCTTGCCGTAGAAGCAAAGGTAGCTCCCTCCGGAATAATGTAGGGGTAGGGGCAGGGGTCTGGAAAGGGTTCTGGAGACACGAGGCCTGAGATTTGGGGGAGAGAAATAGAACATTTCCAGGCTGATGTTTAGACCATCGAGAGAGATGGAAAGGCATTCCCAGAGAAGGGAACAGCCTGACAAAGTTTCTGAGTCCTGAAAAGATCATCTCATCTTCAGAGACCCACAGCAGAGTGTAAAATGCTGGGCTGATGGGGCAGCCAGGCAGGAGGTGGAATGGCCCACAGGCTTAAGGCAGGACCTAGCGGGTTTCTGGATGAGTGGGGAGACAGGGTTGGTGTGCACGAGGACTTAGCGGGCTTAGCAACCTTCTTCAAAGCCGTGGCCCAGATTGAAAGCTGGAAGAGCAAAGTGTGAGCCATAAATCCCCAGCTCCTCCTGCTGTGCCCAGCGCTGCAGAGCCCGGAGTCTCCACGGCTTTCCAGTCCCACCGCTGCGACCCCGGCTAATCCAGCCTCCTGGCCCATCTGACACTCACTTCCACTTAACATTTTGTTAGCGACTCTATAAACGAGCTCTCCCTGACCTTCAATCCCTGGCTAATTGCTGGTTTCATGTACAAGACTAGCTTAATTTTACGTGATAATTACCTGAGAGTGGCGATACATATGGCATCGCATGTTCGAAATGTCAGGCCTGGAAAACGACCAAGTGGCCGTAGTCAGGGGCAAAAGAGGAGGCAGCCGGATGGTGGGGCCCTTGGAGAGGCAGCCCGGGGACGATGAGGCCACAGGGGGAGAGAAAGGAAATGCCCAGTGCAGACAGAGCCCTGAGAACTGGACTCCAGCTTACGGGAGGATCCAGAACCCTCTGCTGGCCCCAGTGCACCCACAGAGCAGCACACATATTTCACAGTCTCACACACACACAGCAGAGAAACTCGGACTAGGTCAGAGCCGCAGCTCAGGCACGCTCTCAGTTACCCACCTGGCAAATGCTTATGGAGCACCTACTCCGTGCCAGGCAGTGTGGACACTGGCACTTGTCACTTGAGGAGGGACACTCGGAGGGCACGTCTGGGTTTGTCACAACTATCTAGAGGGATGCCGATGGTACCGAAGAAGCTGGGCCTGGGAATCTTAAGTGACGGGCAATTCCCAACACAGTCCCATTCGATAAAGAATTGCCCACCCCAGGTTAAGATTCGATGCTTTCACAGGCGAGGGTCCCAGGTTCAATCCCTGGTCGGGGAACTAAGATCCCACAAGCCATGAAGGGAAGGGGCATAAAAAACAAGAATTACCCACCCTAAACCCAGCTGAGAACCCCCAGCTAAGCCAGGCCACAGCCATGAGGAAGCCAAGGGGCCCCAGCCCTCTTGGATTTCACACACAGACAAGCACCCTGACAGGAAGAGAGTACAGTGCGTGAGATGAGGGTAAGAAGGAGGACTCGAGGCATTTAGCTGGTGGACTAATGAAGCCCAGGGTTCAGAAAAGAATTCCCTTCAAACGTGCCATTTGTGTGCCCAGCATCTCAAGTCCATGCCTAGTGCCGGGTTTGGCACAAAAATGGCCAAATACCAACTGATGTCTGTGTGACCATACTCTGTGCCACACACCTGAGTGCAACATGCTCTGCAGGGGGATGGCCTGGGTTCACTTTTGCTCATCATTCCAGAATCCAGAGCAAGGCGGCTGAGACCAGGGCCCTGGGGTGGCGGGACAGGCGAGTACTGGCCAAAAAGGAAAAAGGGGGCCCCCGGCCAGCTGGGAGGGCCCTTCCCCAGGAGGCACATGTGCACACACACACACACACATAAAGGCCACAGGATAAAGTCAGAAGCACCATCCCCAGATTAAGGCAAGTTCTAAAAACCCCTTTAGCCTCTTCACCCGTAGAATTGTGGACTCCTGAGCTGTGCTGGAGTAAATTACTTGCTTAATGAGATTTCAATTAACAAAAACAAATTAAAATCACTTTGGTAATTAAGCTGCTGTGAACCTCGCCAACAGCTCTCCCTCAGACCTCAGATATCCATGGGGAGGGAGCTGGGAATGGAGTCCACTCAGCAGCGTTAAGGTGGCCTCAGCAGAACCAGGCGCTCCCGGCCCTGGGGAACCCACCTCAGGAGCCAGGCTTCCTGGAGCTACAGGACCAGAGGTGTGGGTGGGAGGGAGGAGGCAGCACCCAGCAGCTAAACTAAACCTCAAGTTGTAGCCCTGCCACTTGGCTGTGTGAGCTGGGGTACATTAGTTGGCCTCTCTGAGCCTCAGTTTCCTCATCTGTGAAATGGGGGTAATAATAGTGCCTACATCGTTGGGTTGTGGGAGGATTAAGTGAATGAATGCATGTAAAACATTTAGAAGAGGGCCTGTGGCCTGTCCTACAAGAAGGGGTTTATATCCACTTTGGTGGCTCAGTGGTAAAGAATCTGCCTGCGATGCAGGAGACATGGGTTCAATCCCTGGGTTGGGAAGATCCCCGGGAGAAGGAAATGACAACCCACTCCAGTATCCTTACCTGAATAATCCCATGGACAGAGAAACCTGGAGGGCTGCAGCCCATGGGGTCACAAAGAGTCAAACACACTGAGTGACTAACACTTTTACTTTCCTCTGTGTGGAGTCAACCCTTCATAGAGTGACCTTCCCAGCCTCGCAATTCTCGTTGTCCTGACCCCCACGCCCCTGCAGGGCAGCCCTGTTTCTCTGAGTTAGGTAAGTAAGAATCCACCACAGAGGTCCCCTTTGAGGTGAGGTTCCCCCCAGGTTCTGTCTCACCCTGGCCCCATCTCTTTTCCATCAGAGTCAAAAGCTCAGATCTGGGAGATGGAAAGCTGTTTCTTCTCAGGTGGCCTGGGAAACACTCCTTTCCTTGGGTTACAAACTGAGGGACTTCCCTGGTGGTCCAGTGGTTAAGAATCTGCAGGGGATTGCAGTGCAATGCAGGGGATATAGGTTTGCAGTGCAATGCAGGGGATATAGGTTTGATCAATCCCTAGTCAGGGAATTAAGATCCCGCATGCCCAGAGCAAATAAGCCTGAGCAATGAAAGATCTCACGTGCTGCAACTCAGACTCAACGCAGTCAAATAAATAAATATTTTTTTAAAGCCAACAAACAAAAAAATTGTCCACATCCTCCTACATGAGAAGCTGAGGGTCAAAGTTGTATAGGGACCACTGGCCTCATACCACTGATGAAGAAATTGGCTTCATGACTTAACCAGCAGTTGAAAGAGAAGAACAATTGTCAGTGCTGGCAGAAATACACATATTCAGTCTTGCGAATTTTGAATAAGAACATTTTAGAACATTTAGAACTCTTTGCTACCTTCATTCAGAGGGACTAAGATGGAAACTTAAAATTTTTAATATATTATTCAAAATTCACAAAACTCAACTTATAATAAGTGGAAGTCAAGTTTTAAATGCTTTCTTTGGTTTTTAAAGCTTGTCGTGCTTTACACTTTTTTTTAATGCATTTTATTTATTTATTTTTCCGTTTATTTTTATTAGTTGGAGGCTAATTACTTTACAATATTGTAGTGGTTTTTGCCATACATGGACATGAATCAGCCATGGATGTGCTTTACACTTTTGAAATTAGTAAAGAAAAAACTACACTAAGCCCTTTGAGATAGATATCTGTGTTGTACTAGTGTCCTTTATATATATATATATAACATGTATATTTTATTTATATAATATGGATATATAAATATAAATGCATACAAATGTTTTCTCTGTGGTGAAAATTACAGATGGTTTTATGTGTTCATTTATTCATTCATCAATTTTTTTCATGTCATTTAACTCAATAGCAGCTTTTTTAGTGCCCATGAGGGGCCATAATCTGCAAGCCAGACTAAGACTTTGTTTCAAGGAATTTACAAATTGTTGGTGAAGATGGACACTGGACATGAAACAATGAGGTGACTACTGCGGGAGAAGAAAGGCAGGCTTGCAGCCTGTTACAGAAAGGGCACTCCTGGGGGTTGGGGTCTGCAAGAAACATTTATTTCTTTTGTAATTTGACTAAAATAAGACAATTGATTGTATGCATATTTATTAAATAGTAAATATTTAAATTAATCCCAAGAGTCCCATAACTAGCTAGTAACAGAACTAAAAGTAGACCTAAAAGCTTTCTAGTCCCCAGGTAGATGGATTTTGTTTTTTCAATCTGACACCAATAATCTGGATAGTTCGAACAGCATCCCAATCTTGAGTAAAAAATATCCCAAGATGGGCGATGAGGTGTCTGACAGAGGTGGTCCCAGCATCTCTGCACCTGTCAGACCAAGGAGGTGTCCCATTCACACATCCATGCCAGAGGGAGGAGGCATGTATATGTGTGTGCTCACACACACACATCAAACAGGACTCGGGTCTTAGGCAGTCTCACCCTTCATCATCCACGAAGCAGGGGTCCAAGCCCAGCTTGATGTCATCAGCCGCCCCACCCTTGGATCCAGGCAGTCAGCCTGGTGCTAGCAGTCAGCTAGTGCTCTTTAAACCTCCCCTGGGAGCCAGGCCAAGAGAGGAACACCCAACACCCAGAGCATCCCCGACTTGTTCCTCCCACTGAAGCGCTAACCTTCAGTCCTTCCCCTGTGGCCCCCCACTGCCCTGGGGAGAGAGGGGCGGGGTGCTGTCCTCCAAGCTTGCCCCCACCTGGAGATGCGGCCAGAAGGGTCTCCCTCTCCTGGCCCAGAATCCATGTATCATATTTTGTGCTGACTTCAGGCAACCAAGAGAGGAGGACACAGAGTTGTACTTTCCAAGTAGCTGGAAACCCTTAATCAATGTTAATTGGCTCTAATTAACATATGTTAATTAATGATATTTACTACAAATTAAAGGTATGAGTGCTCCCAGAGGGTTTCCTGTTCATCCAATTAGTGCCAATTAGTTGCAATTAACACGTGTAAATGAGATTTCATTGAACCCAAAACAAACAGCACAGAATTTCTCAGATTCCCTCTTGCACCTTTCAGTCAGCCAGGGATTGGGGAGGGTGAGAAGTGAGGGGGAGAGTGGGGATAGAGAAAGTCAGAGACCCTTGGGCTGACCTCCCGGAGCAAGAGGCTGACTCTCCATGCACCAGGGAAGAAAGAAGGAAGAGCCAAGTTGGGCCAAGCAAGCTGTTGGACAAGCCTGGTTGCCCCAAGGGAGGTCGCCTTAGGCTTTGACCTTGGAGGACCTTGGATCTCCTGAGGGCACCTGCCAGGACCTCACCCAGGGCATGGAATACGGTAGGTGCTCAGTAAAAAGAGCACCTACAGGAGGAGATGGCAACTCACTCCAGTATTCTTGCCTAGAGAATCCCATGGACAGAGGAGCCTGGTGGGTTATAGTCCATGGGGTCACAAAGAGTCGCATACGACTGAAGCAACTGAGAACACAGTCAAAATTGGCAGAATAAAAGGCTGTTCCTTTGCATCCGGGCTTCCCTTGTGGCTCAGCTGCAATCTGGAATCCACCTGCAATGCGGGAGACCTGGGTTCGATCGCTGGGTTGGGACGATCTCCTGGAGAAGTGAAAGGCTACCCACTCCTGTGTTCTGGCCTGGAGAATTCCATGGACTGGATGGTCCATGGAGTTGCAAAGAGTCAGACACGACTGAGCGACTTTCACTTTCACTTTCCTTTGCACCAAGGGCCAATATCTTTGTTTTTTCATATTTATTTATTTATTTTTTGACTGCACAGGGTCTTCACTGCTGCACACAGGCTTTCTCTAGGGGCAGCAAGCAGGGTATAATCTCTCGTTGCGTGCGTGGGTTTCTTGTCACTGAGGGTCCTCTTGCTGAGGAGCACAGGCTCCAGGCTCCCAGATTTCAGTAGATATGGTGCTCAGGCTTAGTTGCTCCACAGCATGTGGAATCTTCCTGGACCAGGTATCAAACTCATGTCCCCTCCATTGGCAGGCAGATTCTTACCCACTGGACCACCAGTAAGTCTCAAGGGCCAAATGTCTTTAAATATAAAGCTAAAGGATGCATTGACCAGGAAAAGATACAGTGTTCTTTGGGAAGACTCTCCATAAAGTCTTCCCAAGAGCTCTACCAAGGAGCAAGACGCTAGTTACCTCTATGATATCATTTTGGGGCTTCCCTGGGGGTTCAGTGGTAAAGAATATGGCTTTGCATAAAGAATATGCATATGTCTGTGGAAATTTTCCTTTACTGCTAGTGTTGCTATTTCCTAATTTTATTTCCTTTTCACTTAACCACTACTTGGGACTTAAACCATTGTCAAAGGGGATCAGTAGAAATATAAACAGCCAGAAGGAGCTACCATGGGCAGTGAAGTGCTCCCCCAAGTTCTTGGCCCCAAAGAACCTTCCATGAAACTGTGATGTAAGATCTAGCTCCCAATAGTGTGTTCATCCCTGACCTACTCTGTTACACCAAACCTTCCATTAAAGTTGACATGTGTTATTTTACAATATCTATTGTTCATTGTGTGTCAGGCACATTTCCAAGGGCTGGGGAGATGGCACTGAACAAAACATCTAATATCTACAAATCCCTGCCATTGTGGTGCTCATACCCTCTTGTGTATTATTGCCATCCTGGTTGGAAATTTGATGTATATAGAGTCAGAGAGACTTGGGTTCATATCCCAGTTCTGTCTCTCAGCAGCTGGGGAAGGTATTTAATCTTTCTGGGCCTCAGTTTATTTATCTGTCACATGGGTACAATAATATCTATCCACCTATCTTACAGTCATGTTATTGGGAGGATAAGCTTCCTCCCCTGTCCCATGCCTTGGCAGAGCAGAATTTGGAGTTTGGCCACATAGAAGATAAGAGAGAAGAAGGCAAAACTCAACCTGAGCACACAAGTGGAAATCTGATTAAGTCTACAGTAAGTCATTCCATGTCTCCCCCATGCCTTGCTAAGTAAGTGGAGCAGGAAGGAAATGGGTTCAGAAAGGGAAGTACTTCCTGGGTCACACAGATGCTGAGGCCAGAGCCCAGACCTCTGGCTCCACTTGGTACATCCTCCTTCATCCATGGCCTTTCTGACTGATGAGACACATGAGTGGGATCCAGAAAGGATCTCCCCAACTGGCAGGAAGCAGGGATTGGCCATCCATGCTGGAATAAGCTTGGCCTGAGGTGAATCTTTGCATACCAGGCTCTAGGGCTCCTTCAGCTCAGCCAGGCTGCCGCCAGCCAGAAACCATATCCCTGCAGCTTTGGTCCTGTCACCATCTCACCTCTTCCCTCCATGGACCCCCAGACAGGGTGTTCAAGCATTTCAGAGTGCCTAACTGTTTCCTTTTTAAAGCAAGAGAGTCTGCCTAGATGACACTTTTTAAAAAGATTTTTTTTAATATGAACGATTGTTTAAGTCTTATTAAATTTATTACAATATTGCTTCTGTTTTAAGCTTTGGGTTTTTGGCCATAAGGCATATGGAATCTTAGTTCCCCAACCAGGGGTCAAATCCACACCCCCTGCATTGGAAGGCAAAGTCTTAACCACTGGACTGCCAGGGAAGTCCCTAGATGACCCTTTTTAGACATAATGTTCTAGAACTTTGGGTCTCCTCTGAAGAATCCAGGTCTGGCCTCGCCTGTATATGCCCAGATAGTCTTAGCTGATGAGTGGCTGAAGAGAGCCTTGACTTGACTTCCCTCTTCCTTCGGGGATCCTTCCGCCTGTGCTGGCCTACTGGGTCCCCCTCGATCCTCTCTCATCTCTCTACGTCATCCTTCCCCCAAGCCCAACCTTCTCCCGGATAGTGATGAACCACCAGACATGGTCCCTAAGACACCAGGCCACAAAAAAGCCCTCCCTTGCTCTAATCAAATCACTTAGGAGTCTAGTGGGAAGAACGGAGAGCACTGTGGGGTGTGGGGTTTGTTTGTTTCAGCTCCGCTGGATGCTGGGTCTTCATTGAGGCCCACAGGCTCTTTGTTGCAGTGTGCAGAGACTTCTCTAGTTGCAGCTTGCAGGCTTAGGCTTAGTGGCCCTGAAGCATGTGGGATATTCACTCCCCTGACTAGGGACGAACCTGCATCCCCTGCATTGGAAGGCAGATTTTTTAACCACTGGACCACCGGGGAGGTCCCAGGACTGTATTTAATAAAAAGAGCTCAGCTGAGTTATCTTCCGGGAGGGGTGTGCCAAGCTGTGGAATAGGATGTCTGTAGGGGCTCTTCCTGGGGCTCAATAATTCTTCCCCAATTATGCACCCCAGCCCAGAGACAGTAGGAGATACTGTCTCCTACTGTAGGGGGGCGAGAATCCAGAAACAAGCAGAAAAGACCCTTTCCTGACTGTGCCTCCTTCCAGCAAAAATAGAACCACCACTACCCAATGCCCACCACGTGCCAGGCACAGTGCAGGGCCATTAACCTGCATTATTTCCACGTGGAAGGGATGGTGTTTGCACCCTTTTCATTTCCAAGTCCTATGGACATCTTGCGCCAGACCTGGCTAGCTTTGGGACCGATGATCTGCCACATTTGGCCATGGAAGGGAAAGCAGGAAGGTTGCAATGAAAGGTGGGGAAAAGGACTGCCTGCTGAGTCCCGCCCACCTCCAACCCTCACGCGCATGTGCGCCACACACACGGGGCACACACACACACACACACACACACACACACAGGCATACAACTACATGAACCACTCACGTGCACACACCCGCTCCTCGCTCCTGGCCAGATGGACACTGGCACTACCAGTTGGCAGAGGATATATCCCGGGGGAGGAGGCTGCCGCTAAGAAGGCTGGATGAAGACGCTAAAGAAGCTGGGGACACAGCGGGTCCTCTGTCTGCAAGGACAAGAATGCTGCCTCCCAACCAGGAGTTCTAGATGCCCAGGAAACTCTAGGGTGGAGAAAAGAGACACAGGCAAAGTGTCTACTCTTTATTCCACTAATGCCTCTTGAGAAGTGATATCTCTGTAAAGGCAAAGTTCCTGAGATGAAGCTTAACATGGCCACTTTAGGGGGAAAAAAAAAAACCAAAAACCTTGTGTTCCAGGAATGTAACAACAGAAAATAATTAAGGTCTAATAAGGTCAGTGTTCCACCTTAACACCTTTTCAGTTCCAGTTAAAACCTCTACTAATTTGCCAAGGAAAACCAGCCTCACTTGGGTCTTATTATTTGAATCACGTCCTGTCTCTTAATTTAAACGAGAGACTCGCATAAGGATTTTTTTATTTTAAATTACAATGCCAACTTTCTTCCAGTTGATTACGGTATATGACTCTCTGTTGGAAGGCCATTATTTTTTGCTATGATTTACAAAGCATTTAAAGCGAAATCAATGTAATAAATATTGAAGTATTGTAATAGATAATTCCATATATTTAACTGGAGACACAGTGCGGCCCTGGTTTGGGCATCCAGGAAAGGGAGCAGGGGGAGGATGGTGGGGGAGGGGGGAGAGTGACCTGATGCTCATGCTAGGGGTGACATCTTTTCTTCTGGATTCATTTAGCCAGGACTCACCGAGCCCTCCCCAAGGTCCTGTACACTGAACTTGGAGCCACGGAGAGTTGTGGGATGCCCAGGACCTGTCCTCTAGTGTCACAGACTCTTTGAAGAAATTCCCCTGCAAAGGAAGGGAACAGTGATGAAGGCCACCCTAACCCGCATACACAGCCCTGGGATGGGGGAAGGCGTTCAGCAGAGCGAAGTCCTGAATGTTGGGGAAATGAGTGGAGCTGCTTTTGCTACCCTCTCGCCTTCCTTCCGTCCCCTCCCCTCTCCTCTTCCCTCCCTGGGCTGAACTGTCTTTGCTCAGCATCTACAGGCCCCTGAGTTGGTGAAGCTCAATGCAGAACACACAGCCCAGCATTTGCAGCCCTGAAAAGCCCTGGATGCGGGGAGAGGTGTGAAGGGGGAGATGGTGCCCCAGTCTCCACCAGCACTCTTGGTGTGTGACCTGGGACCAGCCCCCTTGGTACAGACCCCATGGCCAGGAGATGTTGACCGCCCCCAGGCCCCGCAGCTGTGGACGGTCAGATTTGCCCCATCTCTCCAGGGAGCTGGGCTGGAGGACAGGGTCCAGAGTAGAGGCCCAGACGGCTTCCCCACGAGCCCAGCTGGGAAGCCCTCCTGCCTGCCCCTGCGCCGCCTGCCCGGCCAGTCTCAAAACGTACCTGGGAGCAGGTTCCTTTTCTACTCCATAACCCACCGCCCCGGAGGGAGCAACCCCCACCCCCCACTTCTTCCCATCCTCAGAGTCATTGCAAGGGGGTCACATGTCTGTTCCCACGTGGGCTCTGCTCCCAGGTTCCTGGCTTGATTCAGAAACTCACGCCCAGCAGTGAGGGCAGCGCGCAGGGAGCAGCAGCCTATGGGTTGGTCCCAATAACACACCCCTAGTGCAGGCAGTGTGCTGTCTGCTGAGCGATCGGAGCACTGGGGAGGTTTTCATAGAGGTTGTGCGGACCATACAGTGCCAACTGAGCATGCACACACTGACTACAGTGCAAGCTTGTGACTGACCGGTAGCGCGTGCACGCGCGCGCATGCGCACGCACACACGCGTACATCTAGCGGATCCCACGGGAGGAAGATGTATTGGCCCTTGCCTTCCCACCCCAAGCCTGAACCCAAGCCCTAAGTCCCTAGCTCTGAACATATTCCGCTATAAATCCCAGGAGGGGACATGCAGGGGGGAAAGGAGCAGAGAAAGGAGATTTACAGCAAACTTGCTTCCTGACACCTCTCTGGCCCATCCCATAAAATAACAGTATCAACAGATAAATCAAAGAGTCTCAGGAGACCTCACCCTTGCCCATATGGGGTCTTTGGTGGGAGTCATCAGGACAAGGGCAGAGGGATTCACCCAGCTAATTCTCCATGATACCAGGAGTCCCAGACGGCCTGGGGAAAGGGGAGGTCTCAGCTCTAATCATTCGAGTGTGAGGAGGTGGAGAATGGGGTGAGGGCAGAGGGCAGGAGCTTTCATCACCCAAAACAGACCAAAGCATCTCTAGATTCAGCATGGGCTTTGAGCAAATCTCATCTCTAGTTCGTAGCAGCGTGCCTTTGAGCAAGTTACTTAACCTCTCTGGGGCTGGGTTTATTTCTCTGTCAAGGCAGGACATTGAATATCCACCTGATAGGATAAAGCGCATTCCTTGCCCTCTCCAGGCTGCAGTGTTCCATCTGTAAAGTGGGAGGACATGGAAAGTGCTTGGTCTTTAGGGCTCACCCCTCCCAACATCAGAGCCCAACAGGTAGGACCAGCTTCCAATGGGCACCGTACCCAAGAGGAGTGGGCAGGGTGGGGCTGCAAGCCCGGGGTGGGTGTGGCCACACAGACCAGGCAGAAGATGTCACCGTCAGGGAGAGGCCAGAGGGGCTCCATCTGACCGGTCCCCACAGTTCTGACCACTCCAAGCCGGAGATCCCACCCCACCCCTATTACAGCCTGGATAGCCATTGATGGGGCAGGGGGACGCATTGCAGCGGTGAACTTTCCTCCAGAGGTGGGAGCTGGTGGGCGAGTCTCCACTCAGCCTCCTCCCTTACTCATGGAGAGACCCCCTGGCTTCCCTCCTGCCTGTGCAGCCCCTCATCCCCATCCAACATCCCTGCTCATCTTCCCCCTGCCCTGGGCACCTTCCACCAACCAACGGTGTGCAGAATGACACCCCAGTTCTTCCCAATCTTCCAGTCCCCGCCCTCCCTCCTTGCATCCCTCCTCCACTTCTCCTGCGTCCTCCACCTCCCTGATCCCTTCGCCTCTCTCCTCTCCTCCTCTGGGCCCTCTCTTCTCCTCTCCCACTCCTGTTTCTCTGGTGTATTTCTCCCCCTTCTTCTCCACTCCCCTCCCCTTCACTGATTCTTCCCTTTTCATCCCCTCCTGGCTCTCCTGCCCCCCTTCTTCTCTCTAGGTCTGATTCAGAGAGCCAAGGTGGCCTTACCTTGGGGGAGTGAGCATGTGTGTAGGGGGGCAGTGGGGGCTGGAAGGGGGCACGCTCTGGCCTGAGCCCCCCAGCCCACCCCCAGTATCGCTCCGGCCGCAGGAGGATGGGAGTTCACCCGCAGGGCAGCTGTCAGCGGCTCAGTGGATGGATGAGTGAAAGTGGAGGGGGTGGGGAGGCGAAGGTGCTGGGGAGGGAGCTGTCTTCAACTAAACATGAGTGTGGTGGGTGAAATAACGGGGCTGTTATTAAACAGCCCCACCCGAGGCACCTCGGCCGGAGACCCAGCCCTCCTGCCCACCTCCCTGCAGTCCCGTGCCCCACCCCACCCCCATCCCCAAAGTCCCCTCATCCCAGAGGCCTGTGAGTTTCACTGATCCTTTGGGCAGACCCGGAGGCCCTCCCCCAAGTCCTGGGACCCCTGCCTCTCCACCAGCCTTCCCCATCACCCCCCCATCAGAGGAGGGGCAGCTGGGACTGGGACCCCCCAGGCGACCTGCTTCCAGAGTGGTGTCTGGGGAGATCAGCACCCCAGAGCCGACAGGCTTATTAGGAGGCCTTTGTGGAGAAGCAGGCTGGGGAAGAGGAATGGGGATTTTCCATTATCCAAGCAACTGAATTACACAGTCAGGGGATCAGGGGAGAACTCGGTGCTTAAGCTGCTCTTCACGGCCCAGCCTCTGTCCTGGCGCTCAGCCTCCTGCGTGCTCAGCAGGGATCTTAGGGAGCCTTGTCTGTCTGCTTTGGCGGTGTCTTTTTTGTGACTGGAGTCAGCCTTGAGGGCAAAACCAAGTCTCATCTCTTCCCACCCCACCCCCACCCCCCGAGCTATTACACCAAAACGTGGCTCAAAGGGGACCAGCTTGCTACCATCTGCACCAATCCTCACCTTCCCTGAAGACCTTGGGTCTGCAGATCAATCCAGAAGTGTGGCTCGGAGAGGTGAAGTGACTTTCTCTAAGTCTTACACCAAGTAAAGGGCAAATTGAGATGGTTTCCTGACTGTGGCTGGATGTAGAGGTGAACCAGGCCCACACCAGGGACTGCAAGGAGCCCAAGACTGCTTTTCTCTCTTACTAGAAGTGAGCTTCATCAGCCCCGACATCAGCTTTAAAAGAGAACAGAGCCTGCTCCCATTTCGTCTCCAAGGCAGGGGGCCAGACCATAGCAGATGGTGGAGGGCAGGAGAGGGGAGAGGGGGTGGAAAGGAGATTAGACTTTAAGAATCCAAATTCTTCAGGCTTCATCTTAGCCTTACCACTAACTTGCTGTGTGGCCTTGGGCAAACCCACGCCCCTCTCTGTGCTTCAGATGGCTTATCTGCAAAACTGAGATCACATCTTTTTTAGAATGATTTTGAAGGTATTGGAAGAGCATCCCCTGGTGCATATTAGCTGTTTAAAATGATGGTGGGAGCAGAATCGGAGGTGATTTCATTTCTTTTACCCAGAGCGGTGCCCACTCCCTGAAACAAGAGGCTCCAGTGCACATTCAAGCAACTGGTACTTCCCCCTGGGAGGCCAAATCCATCATGTTCAGCAACTATTGCCCTCCCCCACCTGGTATAAGGTTATTGGGGGGTCACGCCCCTGTGCCCTGTGTCCACTTTCTAGAAAGAGGCCCAGAGCCCACCACCCTAGCCCCATGTGGCCCCTAGAGGCCTTTTGCTGACTAAATGGCCTTCTCCGACCTTCCCGATGACCTATGTTCTTTCCAGCCAGAAAATTCTATGACCCTGTGACCCCTGAAAGCCCTGCCCTGCTAATGGTTTTATGATCTTCTCTACGGAATCCTCTCTCTGCCCTCCCTAACCCCCAGGCCCCTTTCAGTAGGTCCTAGTCAAAATAAACAACATTTATGACCAGAGCAGGATTCAAGGTCCACACTGCAAACAAACGTAGAGCCCTTTGAAGGTGCCTGGGGAATCCATCACGGCCTGGGGTGTGATGCTCCCCAGGCCCGAGGGGAGGTGGGCCCTGGGAAGGGGCACAGGCATGGGAAGCTGGGCTCTGGATCTAGGTTTAGAATCTGAGGATCCTGAGCTGCGTCTGGGGCTCCCTCCTCAGCACCAAGCCCGGCCTCCCTTTGAGGGAAGGCGGTGGGGTGGGGGAAGGACCGGGCAGGACCTAAGGCGCCCACTGTGGTCAGCGACCTTTCTGAAAAGAGAAAAAGTGGGGGACTCCACCGGGGGGATCCGGTGGTTCAGACTCTGTACTTCCAATACAGGGGGAGGAGGTGCAGGCCCCCTTGGGGGCCAGGGCCAGATTGGGTGTGTCATCTGGGGAGAAAATGAAAGGAGACAAAATGAATAAGCTGGGGGGGAAATCGAGGCAAATGGAGAAAAAGCAAGCATGAGCGGATGAGAGGGTAAGAGTCCAAACCACAGGAGTCTCAGGGCCCATCACTGTCTCCAGGGCTCGCCTGAACAGTGGAGCAACAGTAGGCAGCTTGGGACAGAATTCCTAAGGAAGCAGATTAGTCTAAACACTCAACCCAGCCTGGCCTGCCTCCTGGGCCTGCCAGCAGACCTATAGAGAGAGGGAGACTGTGGGCGAGAGCGAGAACCTGGGTCCATCCCGAGTCTCTCCCGGAGACCCCTAACTTGGACTTCAGTGAATGATGGCGCTGATGGAGCAGTAGGAGCCCCGCGTCCAGAATGAGCCCCTCTTCCTCCATCCCACCCAGGTGAAGGGCCGAGCACCAGCCCCCGCGCTCTATTAACCATCCTCCCACTGAGAAAGAGGCCCACAGGCGGCAGCCCACTCCTGGCTCATCTCGGCCTCCCGCTGGCCACGTGGATGGGCCGCCTCCACTGGACTCCACGTCTCCCTGCAGGTGCGGCTGCGGAAGCAGGTTTGTTTTCTTCGGGAGGGACAGGATCTGCCTGGGGAACTGCGGTTGCTGAATATTAAGGTAGGATTCCCAAAGGCCTGAGTCTGAGAGCAGCTTTCTAGGACATGCAGCTCAAGGTTTTTTCCTCCAGCTCTGGTGTACCAGCCTGCAGAACTGGGGCACGGGCCTAGGGGGCTGGTGTCCTCTGACTCAGGGCTGGAGCTGGGGTGGGGGGGTTGGGGGGGGCGTACTTTCCCCTGGAGACCTGTGCCTCACCATTTACCCTACTAAAAATACCATGCTGCCCAACAGGTGGGGTGAGGAGCTAGATGGGAAATATGTGCAGTTAGCAAGGTATCGATCACATTTATCAGGGACCCGCTTTATAGTATTTGCATCTGTGGCAGATAATTAATATATGGAAGGCTAGAACAAAGGTGGAAGAGAACAAAGGGGGAGCTGGAAAGGCAGGCCTGAGGTTTTCCAGCATAAACAGTTTGTTTGAAAAATCCTCCTCCTAAACTGAAAGAAGAATTTTACTGGCTTTTTATGATCTTATACAAGTGAATTAGAACTTGCAGCTGAGTACCCTGGTGCCCAGCAGGGTGCTTTATAAATAAAAGGTCCTCCGTGGCATTGGGTTTCAGGGCTACGAGGACCTTGGAGAGCATCGAGGCCAGTGGATCTCAACACTGGTTGAATATAGAATCACCTGGGGCATTTTTTTTAAAAATGAGATGCCAGACGCCCACCTCCAGAGATTTTGATCTAATTGGTCCAGGTGGAGCCCAAGTGTGTGTGTGGTTTTTTTTTAAAGCTCCCTAGATGGTTCTGCTTTGCAGCCAGGGTTGAGAACCACTGGTCTGAGCCAATACTTCACTTAACAGATGTAGAAACTGAGGCCCAGAGACCAGGTTACCTAGGCTCACACAGGGCCAGGGCCACTGACGCCAATCAGACATCCTGCCTTGTTTGTTAAATGAGCAGACAAAAGACTGATCCTCTATTGGAGGCATCTCTGTCTGCAGAGACCAGCTACCCAACCCCCGTCCTCCCACCCCCGCATTTTCATATTCTTTTCATCACAAGCCGGGCCGACTACCATCTTGACCCTGCTTCTCGTGGCCTCTCATCCTGAAGGCCTTGGGGCTTATCCAGGGCAAACGTCTGGTTCAGACACTGTCCACCGTGTCTGGAGCCTTGGAGAGGAACAGGGCACTTGTAGCACCGTGGCCGCAGGGAGTGTCAGTGTCTATCCAAGAGCAGGGGTGTGTGTGTGCAAATGCATCCATGTGCATAGACACACACCTGTGTGCAGAGGACTCTTCTGCATGGGGGCACGCATCCTTCCAGGCATACGGGCACTCTCAGTGAGAACATTTATGTGTGGATGTGTACACACCCACATGCAGCATGGTACACACGTTCACAGTAGCCCCTGTCTACACAGCAGTGTAAGTGTAAGTGCATGAGGACATATGTGTAAACGGACCAGAGTTCCTACAATGCTGGTGTGTGGGTCCGTAATGGTGTACACGTGTATAATGCTGCATCTGCATGTACAGAATATACACTTGCATTTATCGCTGGAGACTTGCATGTAACAATATATACATGGCTGATTGGCTCTGTGTGTGTGTGTGTGACTGGCAGTCTGTGTGTGCGGGACACAGGTTTATGTAGAGACAGAAAAGGTGTCTGCTGTTTCCATCGTTTCTCCTAAGGAATCACTGGGAAATACACATGTGGGAAAACTGTATCTTTCATGCTTAAATATATTTCCACACATATAAATGAAACGTGGTATTGTACCAACTAAGATGCTGCATGTTAACATCATGTATCATTGATAGAATTCAATAAGCCATGCAAGGCCCTGGTAGCATTCCTTAAAATTTTATTTAACACTGTTTCAGCCAAGCAGCGTTGGGCCAAGCCTCGTACACACTGTGGATTACGGGCGCAAATGCGTAATTTGTAGGATATAATATACAACACGAGAGAAACGTAACAGAGAAGCATCACCTAAAAATTCCAACGGTCTCCATCTTTCTTTGGGCTCAACTTCATCCCCTTCGTTCCCCAAACATGATTAAAACCCATTCCTTCACACTTCCCTAGGAGGTCGCTGCATTTGTGGTGAAGAGAGATAAAATGTGGGTGAGGATTTAGGGTGGGGGAAGAGATAACACTCTAAGACCTGGTCTCTGGAATGTTTCTACTCCTCCCCAGCCTGTCACAGGCAGTCTCGGGCCCCTACAACACAGAGACTGACGGAAGCATCTTCAGAGTCCCTCGGGTTGACTGAAAAGTTATTCACTCAGAATGAGTAAAGAGAGCATTGAACTTATCAAATTGATAGTAAATCCTTCATTAAAAGATTCATAGGAATGGTTCCCTGCTTCTCTTTTTTGAAGGGGAAACCACGTCCTCTCTTGAGCCCAAAGGAGAACGACCTTGCACACAGTTACAGGCCTGCCAGCCCCCCTTTCAAAACGTGGGCTGGCCGTTTGCCTGAAACATCAGCTAAATGATGAGTGGCCTGAGAGAACAGAAAAACTCAGGAGCTGGGGAGATGGGATCCAAACTAGAACGTGAGCAAGAAAATGGTGGAACCACCACTGAGGGGCCTCCAAGCTGAAAATGCTCCTTGACCAGCCAGCCACCGGGCAGTGAAGACAGGTCAAGGTCCCACGTGGATACACACCCATGTATAAGACAGATGGCTAATGAGAACCTTCTCTGTGGCACTGGGAGCCCTATTCAGCGCTCTGGGGTTACCTAAATGGGAAGGAAATGCAAAAATGGGGATGCCTGTATACACACAGCTGATTCACGTTGCTGTACCGGAGAAGCTAACACAACACTGTAAAGCAACTATACTCCAATAAAATTTTTTTTAAAAAACAATCCCACGTGGGGCCTGCGAGCCCTGTTCTCTGGAATCTCCGCTTGCCATCCCTGGGCTTCATTTTGGCTTGACACCACCAGGACTGAGACAAGGAACTCCCTACGCCTGCCCGCCTGTGTTTCTGTAACTTCCCTCCAACTGAGCCTGAGGGGCCTGTGAAGTAAAGACAGGCAGCCTAATTTGAACAGCGATCAGAACCCCCACCCCACCCCAACTCCCCAACTCCTCTGCCACCCACAGCAAAGCGGTCATCAGAACTATCTTTCCAGACAGTCCCCCGGCCCCTCTCCACCAGCAGCGATATCAGCCAACCTGCTTGAACGCCAGCACCAAAAAGGACTGTATCGTCTTCACACGCTGAAGCCTCCAGAGCCTGGTGCTGTGAGCTGGCGCCTGGGTGAATATAGGGAAAAAAAACAAAAAACAAAAAACAAGTTTCCATGTTTAGATTAGAACTTAGAATGGGAAAAAGCGCCCATTGGTGTACGTGCCCCTCTCCAGCACACACTCACACACACACACACACACACGGCCATACAGACAAATCATGAATCATCTCTGTGGCTGAGCATTTTAGCGTTCAGTAATATTCTCAGAGGCCCAGGGTTTTCAGGCAAATCCCAGGTCTGTGCACAAGGACACTGCATAAATCCCTCCCCTTATGAAAGGCCAGTCTGAGCAGATGGGACCACTCCTAAGTAAACTGTGGAGCCCTCCCCATCTCTGGAGGAGCGGCAGGGGGCCAGCCCTACCAGCCCAGAGATCAACAGAAGCTAATGTTCTCATCCCCAACTTACCTCTCCGAGGGAAGTGTCCGTTTGAACACACAGTCCTCCCTCTGCTCCCCCAAGGGGAAGGCAGATCCCGAAGGGGACTGGGGGAAACCGGTGCAGAGCAAGTGGTGGCCAGAGTCGGGTAGGCGAAGATGAGCATCGGAGAGCAGGCCAGGGCTGGAGGAGGTAAGAGGCCAGAGGGCCCCTCCAAGCCAGGTTCTTTCCATGTTAAGTCTGGGGAAAGAACCTCAAAGCAACTCCACTTCTTGATAATCTGCCTCATTAATATTTATTCAACAAAAGAGTGTTTTTAAGAAGAAGGAAGGGCCAGAGAATTAAATACTCAGCAGAGGTCGATGCTTCCTCCACCCCATTCTCTCTGGCCCCCCACCTGCAGCCTAGGCCAAAGATACATGCCACACCGTTTACCACCTCAGCCCTCTTCAGCTCCCCAGGTGTGTCAGAAAGACATAAGGCAGGGGGATGGAGAGAGACAGACAGACCTGGGCACCCCCAGGTGCTCCCCAGGAAATGCATGGACTGTGAAATTACACCAGGGCTGGACAACTTACCACCACGCTGGAACCCTTGGGGTACTGAAATAATTAACTTGCTAATCAGCTACACCTTGCTCTTTCCTTTCTTCCTGGAAAAATAACAATTGCAAATCGCCTTCATATCAGGTTGCTGTGTCAGTCACTTGGAGACAAACGATGCTCTGGAAGAAATACTCTCTTGCCTGCGTGTAAACTGAACCGGCTCCTACCAAGTGAGGCCTCTGCCCCCTTCTCCTCCTCCCCAACCCTTCCCACCAGGCGTGGAGGCGGCACTGGGGGAGGGGGACACAGAATGCTTCTGAGGGGCAGAGCTTTTTTTCTGTCCACGGCACAGAGCTTTACCATCTCCGCTAAGCTTTCTTGATTTCGGCCCTCTTTAGCCTGCTCGCCGGTGCTAAACAGCCAAGATCCATGTGGAGAAAAGAGGATTGATTAGAATCGTAATAATAATCCCTGGCATTCGTCCGGCTTTCGCATTTACAAAGTGTTTCCACACATTATCTCATTCAGTCAGAGGAGGCCGGAGCTGGAGGGAATCTGAGCAATCACGTAGCCCAATTCCTGCGGGTTACCGATGGGGAAACTGAGGCCCCAAGAGGTTGAATGTCTTCCCCAAAGGCCACAGCTAAGGACAGCGTGGCCAGGTCCTCGTTTTCACTGCCTAGAGACCCTGGGCCGTCTCCCATCCTCTGAAAAGAGGGAAAGGGCGTGATCACCTTTTGGGTCCACTGTGGATGTAAACCAGGAAGGCAAAAAATTATAAGAGTAGAGCGTGGGCACCAGTAAAAGCCAATGTCACAAGAAATGGTTTGGGGGGACGGGGAGTGGAGAAGACTAGTGGACACACTTCCCCACTGTCTTTGTCCCCTTGCCTCCCCCTTCTCTCTAGGCTTCAAAATATGAACATTATGCAGTTTGGGATCTAAGGCTTAATTCGGCCACAGGTCCCCAGGGAGGGTGTGGGAGCGGGGGCGTGCTTTTCTTGGATTTAAATCTGGCACCTCCACTCCCAGGATTCACGGCACGAGGGGCTCATGTGTGCACACGTATGTCCACTCAAGACGCTGGATTTAGTGGTGAAAAACGGCATCTTGATCCTTTCACAGATCAGATGATTTGCAAATTAATAGCTCTTCACCCCCTCCCCAGGCCTACACACACACACACACACACACACATACACCCCACCACTCCTGGCTCTGAGGAGGTGAAAAAAGATTTCTGGTGAAGAGAGACACAAGAGTGGAAAAATATCAGGTGGGACAAGGAAGCAAACTGACACTGGATTCTGGAGGAAGACACTTCTCCGTGAGTGGCAGCAGTGTATTTCGACGGGGGTCTCGGCATTTTCTTGCCCTCGTGGCCTGAGCCCCCTCGGAAGGTAAGCGGTTCCTTTGTGTGTTCGTTTATTACTAAGCCCAACTCTTTTCCTTCTAAAACTCCTTCTTCTCCCTGTTGAGCTGACCATGCTTCTGGATTTATGAAGAGAGATGTTTTAGCAGAAATCCCCCAGAGTGGCCCATCAGCCCTAAATCCCAGGCCCGCTCACCCCCCGAAGACCCCATGACACACAGCATGCCAACACGGCTTCCTCTTGCCTATGCATTAGCCATCCATTGTGGCAACCTGACATCTCTCACACATAAAACCGTAAGAGAGAAATAAAATATCTGTCTCTTGGCGAAAATAAAGCTTTGCCTCCCTCCTGATGTATAGGATATAAAATAAAGCCGCGGCTCCAATAGTGGCTTTTCCTTATGCCGGAGTTGCCTTTGCACACACGGAGACAATGAAGACGGATGGTTTGGGACGAGGCCCAGCCTCCTGGGGCCGCCTTCACCCTGTTTTATGGTCGTCTCTCCCCCTCCTCCCCGTCTTTTTCTTTCTTCTTCACTTTCTTTCCTTTCTGCTGTGGCTTTGCCTTTCATTTGCCCTTCTCTTTCTTTCCTCTGGAACTTTATTCCTCTTGTTCACTTTCTTTCTGAAGCAGGGAGACAAGAACCGAGTTGCTCACCTTCCCCGACGCGCCCGCCATCTCTCCCCACCTCCCCCTTCTCCAGACCCCCAACTCTCCCCGGACTGCCAGCCCCTATGACAAATCTTGCTGGGACTGCTTGGGGACTTGCTTTGGTCAAAAGTACAAACGTTCCCCAGGGACAATTAAAAATGTATTTAGTGGTGGTCGGGGGTGGGATTTTCTTTTCCCCCCTTGAGGAACTGCCCTCCTCCCTTTCCTCTCCCTAGACTCCAGTGGTTTGTGGATTTCAGCAGTTATTTATTTAGCCCCCGAGGAGTCAGCAGAGCAAAGCTGCCACCTCGAAGGGGCGAGAGTTGACATCTACCTCTCAAGCCCCAGCCTCAAACCTGCCTCATCAGACAGACCGTGTGGGCCTTGGGCCCCTTCCAGCCAACTCAGCTGCCCCCGAGGTTTGACTCCAGTGCCTCCCGATCTGCCCTGCCTCGTTCCCCAGTCCTGGGAGCTAGGGTGCAGTGTGAGGGCAAGAAGATGGGGCCCTCCCTGGGCTCACATAGAGAGGCGGAACTGTCACCCTCACAATCACAAACGTGGTCACCTCCCCCCCAACACACACTTGACACTCCCACGGTGCACAGCGGCCACCTTTTGTCTCCTCCATCCCCGGAGGCCTAGCTCCTACCAGGTGGGCATCACTCCCTTCTGTGTCCTTCCTCTGTGTCTCCAGAAGCTTCTTCCCATCCCTGCCCTGACCTCATCCCTTGGGCTGCTTCCTGACCCATTCAGAACCTCACCTGCTCTGACAAAGGATGCAGGATACATCCCAGGTGAGGGAAGAGTAAGTAGTGACTGGAAGAAAAGTGGGTGCAAGGTCTGGGTTCCCGGGTGAACAACAGGGAGGGAGGGGGAGCTTTGGTGTTGCCTGGACGCAGGCAGTGTCCAGCAGAAGGGCTGTGGGTGGCTTTCAGCCTCTGAGACCGATGAAGGGGTGTGTGTGTGTGTGTGTCTGTATGTGTGTGGAGGGCCCCTGGTCACCCCTAATTTGAGAAGAGCTTTATTAATGCAAACATGGAAGGAGCTGGTGAGGCGGCAACATCTATTGAACTCTGCCCCCACGGCGGGGGCAGGTTCAGAAAGAACTCAATCCCACTCGCAAAGCTTTGGGGTCTCTCTCTCCACCTGGTATCTCTCCAGATATCAGCAGCGACCACCGCCATTAGGTAAGGGGAGAGAGTCAATTAGTGAGAGGATTAATTACTCGGAGGCACGAGCCCCGTTTGTCTTCCTTACCGGGTGCGAGTGTGTTCAGACAGAGGAACATGGGCACGCACCCAAATACACATTGTTGTCACGCCGTCTTAGACGTTTTATTTATTTGCTGGATTCCTGCCCAGAGCCGCTCACACACTCTTCCACGGGCTCTGAGTCTCCCACCCAGCAGGCCGCCCCCTTTTCTCCTGCCTGTGATCGGCTGTCATAGCCGGGACACCCTTCGGTCCCCCCTAGGCGCCTGCAGACTCCTGGGCTCTGAGCCTCACTCACCCTGCCACCTTTTTTGGTCACAGGGTGCCTTACCGTTTCTTTTCCTCCATGCATTTCCCCCAGTATGTCTTTCCTTCTTTCATCCCTGCTTACTTTTCCACGGTCCTTCTCTTTTTCCCCTCTGGGCTTCTATTCCCCTCTTCACTGTTCCCCTGCCCTCATTTCTGTCTCTTTCTCTCTCTCTCCCTGTTCTGCCTTCTCCAGCTCACCCTGTCCATCCCAGGCTGTCCACGTCCTGTCTTTGCTCAGTGGGGCAGTGCTGAGATCACCACGCTCGACCTGGCTCCCCGCTTGCGTGCCCAGGGTGCCTCCAGCCCTCGTGGGAAGCCCAGTGTTGCTTACCCAGCCCGAGCACACACCATGAAGGCCCGGTCAGATGCTGCCCTTTCCCGGCCTTGAGGTCCCCCACCTCCCCTAACCTGGGTCTTGGAAATGTGGCCCAGAAGAAGTACACAAAGGCGCAGCAGGGTGACAAGCTCCCCAAACTTCTCATCTTCAGTAGTGCACCGACCCTGGAATTTCAGGGTTTCTTTCCCAGGAAGAAAGGAGGTAATTCCGACCCCCCCAACCCCACCCCACCCCACCCCCTCACACACACACTTACTACGTGGTTCTGGGCAGATTGTGAAAAGAAAAACAAAAACTAAAGTGCTGCATGCAAATAGGTCATTTCCAGGAGAGCGTGTTGGAGTGAGACTAGGAGAGCGTGTTGGAGTGAGACTAAGGCAACCCAAAGCAGGAGCAAAGAAAGGAGACAGCGGGAGAGGTTGGATCAGATCCCCAACTCAGGGCAGCTTCCAGGACTGCACCAGTGGTGTCCTCTAGAGTCAGTACGGAGTTTGCTTGGCCTCCAGGACTATGAGGGTCTCAGCCGCGCCGGACTCACTCCCTCCTCCCTCTCCCTGGAAGGTGGTGGCCAGCACAGGGACCCAGTCTGCTCTGCTGCAGGCGCCCCATTTCTCGGGCTCAACTCGGGTTTCTGGGGGCTGAGTGAGGAGGAAAGCGGCCAGGACGGTGGCCCGTGATTAGGACCAAAGGCAACCAACCAAGCTGGCCAACTCGGATCCTTGGGTCTCCCAAGCCCTGCATTGGGAAGGAGGTGATGTGGGGCTTGGAATCAAGGAAGAAACGGGGTGCAAGAGAGGGCACTTTCAGCACCCCAGCTGCAGGGTGGCTGGGAAGAACCGGCAGGACCCTCCCATCCCACATTCCTAGGACCAGGTCCCTCCTCTGGGGCTGGTCTTCAAGGAGATTCTCACAGGAGAAAGCTGTGTTGTGAATGCCCACTTCCTGGGCCCTGTGGGGCCTTTTCCAAGAGTGCCTGGGATGAGGTTCAGAGGATGCTGCGGCCGTTGAGCGATGACTGGGCAGCAAATTGCCCCCTGCAGCACCCGGGGCAGAATTTACACCCCCGGCAGCAGAGCGAGTGGTGTGCGTGGTTGTGGGTTCAGGAGATGTGGAGAGCTTTGGGTGGAAAGC
>NC_057386.1:46899984-46924777 GCF_019320065.1 Cervus canadensis | reverse complement strand
TTGCCCTTCTCTTTCTTTCCTCTGGAACTTTATTCCTCTTGTTCACTTTCTTTCTGAAGCAGGGAGACAAGAACCGAGTTGCTCACCTTCCCCGACGCGCCCGCCATCTCTCCCCACCTCCCCCTTCTCCAGACCCCCAACTCTCCCCGGACTGCCAGCCCCTATGACAAATCTTGCTGGGACTGCTTGGGGACTTGCTTTGGTCAAAAGTACAAACGTTCCCCAGGGACAATTAAAAATGTATTTAGTGGTGGTCGGGGGTGGGATTTTCTTTTCCCCCCTTGAGGAACTGCCCTCCTCCCTTTCCTCTCCCTAGACTCCAGTGGTTTGTGGATTTCAGCAGTTATTTATTTAGCCCCCGAGGAGTCAGCAGAGCAAAGCTGCCACCTCAAAGGGGCGAGAGTTGACATCTACCTCTCAAGCCCCAGCCTCAAACCTGCCTCATCAGACAGACCGTGTGGGCCTTGGGCCCCTTCCAGCCAACTCAGCTGCCCCCGAGGTTTGACTCCAGTGCCTCCCGATCTGCCCTGCCTCGTTCCCCAGTCCTGGGAGCTAGGGTGCAGTGTGAGGGCAAGAAGATGGGGCCCTCCCTGGGCTCACATAGAGAGGCGGAACTGTCACCCTCACAATCACAAACGTGGTCACCTCCCCCCCCAACACACACTTGACACTCCCACGGTGCACAGCGGCCACCTTTTGTCTCCTCCATCCCCGGAGGCCTAGCTCCTACCAGGTGGGCATCGCTCCCCTCTGTGTCCTTCCTCTGTGTCTCCAGAAGCTTCTTCCCATCCCTGCCCTGACCTCATCCCTTGGGCTGCTTCCTGACCCATTCAGAACCTCACCTGCTCTGACAAAGGATGCAGGATACATCCCAGGTGAGGGAAGAGTAAGTAGTGACTGGAAGAAAAGTGGGTGCAAGGTCTGGGTTCCCGGGTGAACAACAGGGAGGGAGGGGGAGCTTTGGTGTTGCCTGGACGCAGGCAGTGTCCAGCAGAAGGGCTGTGGGTGGCTTTCAGCCTCTGAGACCGATGAAGGGGTGTGTGTGTGTGTGTGTCTGTATGTGTGTGGAGGGCCCCTGGTCACCCCTAATTTGAGAAGAGCTTTATTAATGCAAACATGGAAGGAGCTGGTGAGGCGGCAACATCTATTGAACTCTGCCCCCACGGCGGGGGCAGGTTCAGAAAGAACTCAATCCCACTCGCAAAGCTTTGGGGTCTCTCTCTCCACCTGGTATCTCTCCAGATATCAGCAGCGACCACCGCCATTAGGTAAGGGGAGAGAGTCAATTAGTGAGAGGATTAATTACTCGGAGGCACGAGCCCCGTTTGTCTTCCTTACCGGGTGCGAGTGTGTTCAGACAGAGGAACATGGGCACGCACCCAAATACACATTGTTGTCACGCCGTCTTAGACGTTTTATTTATTTGCTGGATTCCTGCCCAGAGCCGCTCACACACTCTTCCACGGGCTCTGAGTCTCCCACCCAGCAGGCCGCCCCCTTTTCTCCTGCCTGTGATCGGCTGTCATAGCCGGGACACCCTTCGGTCCCCCCTAGGCGCCTGCAGACTCCTGGGCTCTGAGCCTCACTCACCCTGCCACCTTTTTTGGTCACAGGGTGCCTTACCGTTTCTTTTCCTCCATGCATTTCCCCCAGTATGTCTTTCCTTCTTTCATCCCTGCTTACTTTTCCACGGTCCTTCTCTTTTTCCCCTCTGGGCTTCTATTCCCCTCTTCACTGTTCCCCTGCCCTCATTTCTGTCTCTTTCTCTCTCTCTCCCTGTTCTGCCTTCTCCAGCTCACCCTGTCCATCCCAGGCTGTCCACGTCCTGTCTTTGCTCAGTGGGGCAGTGCTGAGATCACCACGCTCGACCTGGCTCCCCGCTTGCGTGCCCAGGGTGCCTCCAGCCCTCGTGGGAAGCCCAGTGTTGCTTACCCAGCCCGAGCACACACCATGAAGGCCCGGTCAGATGCTGCCCTTTCCCGGCCTTGAGGTCCCCCACCTCCCCTAACCTGGGTCTTGGAAATGTGGCCCAGAAGAAGTACACAAAGGCGCAGCAGGGTGACAAGCTCCCCAAACTTCTCATCTTCAGTAGTGCACCGACCCTGGAATTTCAGGGTTTCTTTCCCAGGAAGAAAGGAGGTAATTCCGACCCCCCCAACCCCACCCCACCCCACCCCCCCCCCCCACACACACACTTACTACGTGGTTCTGGGCAGATTGTGAAAAGAAAAACAAAAACTAAAGTGCTGCATGCAAATAGGTCATTTCCAGGAGAGCGTGTTGGAGTGAGACTAGGAGAGCGTGTTGGAGTGAGACTAAGGCAACCCAAAGCAGGAGCAAAGAAAGGAGACAGCGGGAGAGGTTGGATCAGATCCCCAACTCAGGGCAGCTTCCAGGACTGCACCAGTGGTGTCCTCTAGAGTCAGTACGGAGTTTGCTTGGCCTCCAGGACTATGAGGGTCTCAGCCGCGCTGGACTCACTCCCTCCTCCCTCTCCCTGGAAGGTGGTGGCCAGCACAGGGACCCAGTCTGCTCTGCTGCAGGCGCCCCGTTTCTCGGGCTCAACTCGGGTTTCTGGGGGCTGAGTGAGGAGGAAAGCGGCCAGGACGGTGGCCCGTGATTAGGACCAAAGGCAACCAACCAAGCTGGCCAACTCGGATCCTTGGGTCTCCCAAGCCCTGCATTGGGAAGGAGGTGATGTGGGGCTTGGAATCAAGGAAGAAACGGGGTGCAAGAGAGGGCACTTTCAGCACCCCAGCTGCAGGGTGGCTGGGAAGAACTGGCAGGACCCTCCCATCCCACATTCCTAGGACCAGGTCCCTCCTCTGGGGCTGGTCTTCAAGGAGATTCTCACAGGAGAAAGCTGTGTTGTGAATGCCCACTTCCTGGGCCCTGTGGGGCCTTTTCCAAGAGTGCCTGGGATGAGGTTCAGAGGATGCTGCGGCCGTTGAGCGATGACTGGGCAGCAAATTGCCCCCTGCAGCACCCGGGGCAGAATTTACACCCCCGGCAGCAGAGCGAGTGGTGTGCGTGGTTGTGGGTTCAGGAGATGTGGAGAGCTTTGGGTGGAAAGCGTTTGCGGACTTGAGGACAGGCAGTAAGGGCGGCAGGTGAGGGTGAGGAGAAGAGGCTGGGGCTCTTTGCCAAGCAGACAGGGGTTTAAAAGCAGAGCTGAGCTGACAGGCTTCGGAGGCTGCCAATTTGGAAAGCTGGGTCAGTTTTCTCGCCGTGTCTCTGGGATCAATTACATTTTAAAATAAAAGCTCAATGGAAATGGGGAGAAAACACATTAATTTACTGTACTGTTGCCTTCAAAGCTTTAAAACTGGACTTAATTTCTAGAATCAGGAGTCAGGAGGCCCGCCTTGAGTTGCTCCCCTGCTAGACTCCCAGGTTAGTTCCCCAGGACCTGTTTACTGAGTCATCTGGACACTGGGGCCAGAGAACCTGTCCCAGTCAGAGTCCTGTCCTCGCCCTCAGCTCCCCTAGCCGAGCGCAGGGAGGGACCCTCTGTCCCCCCACGTCGAGGTCCCTGCACCCCCAAACGGGGGCAGCAACGTCCTCCAGCCCATTCTAAAGGCGGCCGCGGCGGACCTTGGGCTCAGGAAGGGCCAGCAGCCGGGTCCAGCTGTCGCTCTGAAGGTCCCCACCAAACGCCCCCCACTCAACCCCGCGGTCCCTCTACTTTGCATGAGAAGGAGCCCAGCTGGGGCGGGGGCGGGGGCGAGCCACTCGGGACAGGATCCGCTATAGATTCCAGAAAGGGGCGGTTGACTTGAGCGCGCTGGTGGCGAGAAGCAAGACAGCTGGGGGTGTAGGGGAGGTGGGGAGAGCTGGGAGACGACTCAGAAGACACCCCCCGCCCCCCACCGCGGGCCTCACCCAGAGCAGCGGGCTGGGAAGGCGCCTCTGGGTCCGGGTGGAGGTGGCGAGGACCCCGGCCACGCAGCTCTTAGCGCCTCCCGGGGTCCCTGAGCACCGGGTACCACTCGGCTGGTTCCTGGAAATGCCCGGTCCGCGGCAGGAGCACAAAGCCAAGTCGCATCCCGAGAAACTGGCCTGCTGGGTTGGGGAACCGCGCGGCCCCTCCCCAGCTCCGCCCTGAACCCCGGCCTGGGAGAGATCCGCGGAGGGGGCTGTTGAGAGAGAGAGAAAGAGAGAAAACCAGCCCCAAAGCAGCCCTCCCGGCAGCGGGGAGCCAGAGCCCAGGTGTGTGTGGAGGGGGTGCGGAGACGGCGAAAGGGGCCTTGGATCCCGAGGTCCAAATGGGCGGAGCGCTAGAGAGGCGCACAGCCGGCCTTAGCTCGGTTTCCAACCGAAAGGTGTCGCGGGCGGCAAGACGAGGGGGCTGCCAGTGGGCCTCGGGGGGTGCGGGGACGTGCGGACGGAGGCTTAAGGATGGAAAGCAGTGTTGGCGGAGTCCTAAAACCCCAGTGTACTGAGCGCAAACCAAATTCGCTGTACCGGCTTCCCGGTTCGTTCGAAGAGGGTATTCCATTTGCAAAGAACTGAATTCCTTGCCTGTCCAGGTTCGTAACAATTGCGTTTCGGGGAGCATTTCCTCCAACTTAGCTGGGAGAGAGATGTCTGAACCCAGCCCCGCGTATGGGGTCAAAAGGCCATTCCCCAAATACCGGCCAGACCGGGCTGGCTGGCCGCCCGTCTTTATTGCCTTCTACACTTGAGTCGAATGCTCCTTCCTCACGCCCCTTCCAGGAAAAAAAAAAAAAAAAAATCAAACCGAGGAGCAAATGCGGGGCTTGCCCAGCCCTGCCACCTTCAGATTTCACTTCGGAAGAGATCCGGGTTAAGCATAGGAATGGTGCTGTCGAAACGAATTTGATATTTGGTGTGGGCCGCGGAACTAGAGTGATTCTTCGAGTCTGACTCTCAGGACCCAGATTCGGCCCGCACTTCCGGGAGATCCTGCCCCCCCCCCCGCCCCCGCGGGCAGTGGTCCCTAGTTTATACTCCAAGGAAAATGAGGAAGGAAGGCATGGGCTCCGTAAGACGCGAACTACCGGAGGCTGTGCTCTGCGCTTGTCTGCGGAAGCTGGCGCCAGCCTGGAGCCTGGAAAAGGGGAGACGGGAGGCCGGGCCGGTTCTCCACACACCCCCATCCTTCTCAGTCTCCGGGTGGAGTCCCCAGGACGTCGCCGTTCCCTCTGTCACTACCACCCCACCCCCGGCCGCCGCTATTGCCCCCACCGTTTCCCGCCTAGTCGTTTGTTTTCGTCTGTAAAAGGTGTCTCCGGATCACAGTTTTCTCACAACTTCTCGCCGGGGTTGCAACTCCTCACCCGAGGCGCTTCCCCACCCACTCCTTCCCCCCCTATCCCCGCCCGAGCCGCGCCTCCGGTCTTCCCCGCCCCCACCAGGGAAACCGCCGGAATCAACTTTCCAAGACGGCGCTGCGGGAAACAGACACCCAGATCTCCCAGAGCCCCGGAACCTGTGGACTTTGGATGGATTGGGGGAGGGGGGCACAGAAGGAGCGACCGGAGGAGATTTTGCTGCCAAACGCCCTCCCCTCTACGCCCCCAAAGACACGCGCGTTGCCCGGGGCAAACTTCTAGGCCAAGAAAGCAAGGGTGGCGGGCGGGAGGGACCCAGCACCCGCTGAATTGCAAAGCCAAACAGTGCACCTGGGCCGCCGAGGCTCCCGAAGCCAGCTGCACCCCAACCTCCAACAAGGCTCGATCTTGGGTACCACCCACCCTCAGGGCAGAAATCTGCCCTCCGCCTGCACCCACTCACGCGCGCTCTCAGTCTCTCCTACCGCAAGCGACACGGTACCGGAGCAGGAGGGGACCCGGGCACTTCGCTGCCCGCCGCCCGCACCGCGCGGGGCCGCAGTGGCCGCCGCCACTGATCCTCGAAACGCGGTCTCCCGGCACTCTCCCCAGCCGGGAGATGCAGGATGGTTTACAGAGGGACCGCGAGCCGCTGATTGGTCGCAGGCCGCCGTGACGTCGGCGGGCGCTGCATTAAGGCAAGGGGGCTTCCAGAGCCCAGCCAACAGCCGGGAGCAGTGACCGAGCCGCCGGAGCCAGGGAGAGACGCGCCGGGGCGGCGGACTGGGCCAGAAGACCAGGGGCAGAGGGACGCCTGTTCGGGGACAGCCGGCGACAGCGGCGGCCCAGCCCGAGCTGTTCCAGCCGCGCACAACTGTAGCCGCTGCACCAGGACGTTTTTGTTTTGGGGGGTTTTTTTTAAAGCTCTTCAAGCTACTCCCCCTCCCCCCGACTCCTCCCGCTGCAAAAGGAAAAAAAAAAGAGGAAGGAAAGAGGCTAGAAAGGAAACACAGATTTGCTACCCCAAAGAAAAACAGAGGGGGAAAGGAAAAGAGAAAAGTCCAGAGACTGTGGGGTTTGCACGGAGGCAGCCGGAGCGTGGGCCGAGCGATGTGGGGCTGCGCGCCCAGGCGGCCGCGAGTTGCGACTGGAGCCACGATGCACGGCCAGGCGCGGTGAGGAGCCGGACGGCACCCCCTCTCCGAAGGAGTCCAGGCGCGGGGAGGGCCGTCCCGCGGAGACGGAGGCCGCCCGGCAGGCCACCGGCCGAGGTGACGGGGCTGGGGCGGTGGGGAGCGCGCGCGCTCACCTGGTTGCGTCTGCGCGGAGTTGTCCGTCTCCGCTCTCGGTGGACAAGAGAACTCTTCAAAAGGGGGGAAACCTAAGCAACAACAACAATCGACAACAAGATCTTCCTCCCGTCCTCCCCTCCTCCCTCCCTCCCCGCCGCGGCCAGCCCCTTCTCCCTCCTCCCCCAGGCCCACCGCGGGCGCCCAGCGCGTCCCAACCCGCTGAGTGATGCCGGCAGTTTAGGATCCGAAGCTTCTCTATTCGCTTGGTTCTTTTCTTTATCGAAAGAGGAGGGGAAATTCCGGTGGCGGGCAACCCGGCACACACACACACACCCCCCGCCCTCCTACCCCGACAAGAGCAGATGCACTTTGCCTTCTGACAGCTCTACCTCAAGCCCGAGAGAACTCAGCGGCGCTTTCCCCGCAACCCCGGCCAGCCGCGTCGTCCTTCTCCGACTCCGGTGTGTTTATTTCCGTTCCCGTCGCCGTTCTCGGTGACCTTCACTCCTTCGCGGGCTCTGGGCTTGAAGAGTCGCTTAGCTCGCCCGCCTGAGACTCTTTTCCTCGCCCCGCGAGCTGCGGCGGCGCTACTGTGTCCCGGAGGCCCCGGGACTGCCCGGCTGCACACTTCTCCGAGGCGGCGACCCCCGCCCCACGCCCCCATCAACCTTCCTCCCTGTCTTTGATTTTCCGGTGCGGGTTTCGGTTTGCCCCGCCACGTGTGTCTCCCCTTTTGTGGAGGGGCTGGGGAGTTCCTGCCGGTCGTCTTCGTGAGTCATCCCCTCGGCTCTATCTTGCGATTCTCTTCTCCGGGCCTCACCCGACCAAACCAAAGACCATGGTGCACTGTGCCGGCTGCAAAAGGCCCATCCTGGACCGCTTCCTCTTGAACGTGCTGGACAGGGCCTGGCACGTCAAGTGCGTCCAGTGCTGTGAATGTAAATGCAACCTGACCGAGAAGTGCTTCTCCCGGGAAGGCAAGCTCTACTGCAAAAACGACTTCTTCCGGTGAGTACTTCTCTTGCGCGCCGCCTGGGCCGCTCCTTCCCCGCGGGCCCTTCCCAGCCGGCTTCAGATTAGAGGTCAGCGTGGCCCCTGCGACCCGCGTTGGGAGCTGCCTTTGGAGAGGGGCAGCCAAGTCCCCGGGGAAGGGGGGTGGGGGTGGGGGCTCCTGCCTCTTGGCCAGCTGGCGCGCGCCAAGGATGCAGCCTGCTTTCGCCCTGGAAATTGTGGGTCCGGGCTTGGCTGCACGTGCCTGGGAAGAAAGAGTCTGAACTCGCCTCGGAGCAAGAAGCCCCTCCTGGCTTCGAAGAAGGTAGCTCAGCCTCAGAAGGTGTAACCCAGGGTCCTACCTTTCCCCTGGCAGATCTGTCCAGCAACTGCATTCTCCCTGCCTCCCCACTTGACTCGTCCTCCAGATTGAGCTTAGAAGCCCGGGCTAAGCTGCGTCCCACTACCTTTCCCGTCCCTGAGAAGTCTTGGCGGGAACCGCCGAGCCTTTGGCATGGCGCGTCCAGTCGCCTGCGGTGGCAGCGGATGGGAAGAGCTAGGGCCTGGGGCCTATCTTGCATGGCCCGGGGTCTGCCTGACACCCGATGGGCCGACCTGGCCGCACTACTTGCACTGGTAGTATGTGAAGTGCCAGAGGCTGCAGCCTGCAAGACGACCTTCCCCGGCTGCCCGCGTGGCCAGCATGTTCGGCCTCCACGCAACGCCGACCTCGGCAGTGAGGCGCGGGCTCTGCTCGGAGCTCTTCTGGGCTCTGGCCGCCACTGCCCGCCACCTCCTTGCGGAAACCTGGGGGAAAGCGGAGACCGGGCTCGTTGGAGACGGAGAAGTCTCCCGACAACCCTGCTTCGTTTAGCATTTTAACTCACCATCCTGCCACCAAGTCCACACAACACACAAATCAACAGAACTGGAGCAAATTTGAATTGATATTCCCTTAGGTGGGTCTGAAATCTCTCAGCTTCCTTGGCTGACTTAGTCTTTGCTTTCCTCTGAGTTTGTGGTGACAGATCCAACTGGGGGACAGAGTAGGGGTTCGAAGCCGCCCAGGTGGCTTTGCCCAGAGGCCCAGGACGCGCTGTCCCGGTGCATCCCGGATGTGCGGCCCTCATGGCCGCAAACCACGGAGCAAAGCGTGGTCCGCTGGTATTGCCGAGAGGAAGCGCAGCCTGGGCCTCTGGGCCTTGGCCCGCGGTGCCCGTCCTCTGGCTACTGGCGAGAGCCGAGCGGGGCAACGGCGAGCACTGCAGGCTGCCAGTGGGCCCCAGAAGCCTGGCTCCGGCGAAGCGCATCCTGTTACCTAGAGCCGCGACGCGGTCTAGCTTGCACCGACCAGCCGGGTTTGGGCTGGAACGCGGCAGCGCCCGGTCTGTGGCCGTCCAGGCTCTCCGCGCTGTTTGTTTACCCGCGATGGGACGGGCCCTTGCCAGCCCCCAGCCTGTACGCGGGTTCTTTTTCGATGAGAGAGGCAATGCACAGAAAGCGGCGGTGCTTGGGCCGAGTTAGGATGGAGATCTAATTTGGTTTTCTGAATCTAATCGGAAAATAGGTGCCTGCCTGCCTCCCTGGGCGCTTTTTCCCTCTGGGACAACACGGGGCAGGAGGCTAGGGGTGGCGGCGGCTTAAGCTCCTTGCTCTCTCCTTGTAACCATGTGTATCTCCTCCCTGACTTTTCGCTGGTGCCCGCGCTCTCTCCTCCTGCATTCTGGCCTGCTTAATCGGCATTCTGCCTCTCTTCCTTTTTGGCTCTTTCTCTCTCTTTCTCACCACCCCCCCAACTATTCTTCCTCTACTGTCTCTATCGTCCTTCTCCTGCCCTTTGGCTTCCCTCGGCCCTCTCCCACCCGACCGCCCCCCGCCCCGCAGGTGTTTCGGTACCAAGTGCGCTGGCTGCGCGCAGGGCATCTCCCCTAGCGACCTGGTGCGAAGAGCGCGGAGCAAAGTGTTCCACCTGAACTGCTTCACCTGCATGATGTGTAACAAGCAGCTATCCACCGGCGAGGAGCTCTACATCATCGATGAGAACAAGTTTGTCTGCAAAGAGGATTACCTAAGCAACAGCAGCGTCGCCAAAGAGAACAGCCTCCACTCGGGTGAGGCCCTGATGCCTGGCTCCTTCCGGGCGCGTGGGTCTTGGGGGAGGAAGGGCCGCCACTGGCTGCTGCTCACCTGTCCCTTCCCTCTCCCCAGCCACCACGGGCAGTGACCCCAGTTTGTCCCCGGACTCCCAAGACCCGTCGCAGGACGACGCCAAGGACTCGGAGAGCGCCAACGTGTCGGACAAGGAAGGGGGCAGCAATGAGAACGACGACCAGAACCTGGGGGCCAAGCGGAGAGGGCCTCGCACCACCATCAAGGCCAAGCAGCTGGAGACGCTGAAGGCCGCCTTCGCCGCCACACCCAAGCCCACGCGCCACATCCGCGAGCAGCTGGCTCAGGAGACCGGCCTCAACATGCGTGTCATCCAGGTCAGGGCCCGAGCATGCCACTTAGTTCCCTCGAGGTGCAACCTGCAGGTTGAGCCGGGGGTGGGGAGCAGTTTTGAGGAGCAGAGTCCCTGGAGGCTGGCAGAGAGGAGGGGAGAGGCCCAGACACAGCCCTACCCGGCTCCGACTTTGAAGTCGCACCAGATGCCGCCTCCTCTTTCCGGTCCAACGCAGGTGATAGTGGTAACAAGGGAGAGAGATGGGGGAGCGGGGGGCATGGGGCGGGAGGAGGGGGCACCGTCAGGACGCGGCGATGAGAGTACCGACCTATTTTTCTGCCCTACCACCCCTATCCGGGAGGAGCCGAGCGGTCGCTGTGCATCCCGGGATTAATCCGTGGTCTCAATCCGTGGTCTCCCTCGGTGTCCCCGCCCCCAAATTTGTGGGTCTCTGGCTCCAGTTAAACCAGCCCCCCCCCCCCGCCCCGCCAGCACACCTCCCCTCCAAAGACAGGTGGGCCGTCCAGGTTTGAAGGGAAGGTGGTCGGGGCGGGAGTCAGCTCTGCCGCGGCCCTTCCTGAGTCGCCTGGGGATCGGAGGCGTCCATCCAGGCAGCTGCGCCGGTGCGCGCTGTGAGGTTTTGAACCTGCGTGTGGTTCGGCCCGAGTCCCGAGCCCAAGGTTAGGTGTCCGGTGACTGGCGGCTCTGCGAGGACATGGGGAGATGTGCCTAGGAGGTTTGTGCAGTAGGTGCACCATGCAGGCTGCTGTTCCGCGGAGACGCTCTGCTTCCGAGAGGCTGTGCGCTCTTGTGCGCAGGTGAAGGGGAGGTTGCTTGGCCATGTCTCTAACAGTGAGAGGCTGTGGACGAGTATGTTTGGGACTGGGAGATCGTGCGTGGGTGCGGAAAGGAGGCTGTGGGTTTTGGTGTCACTGTCTTCGGGAGACTTGAGTGTCGAAACAGGAGGCTGTTTGGATCTCTGTCACTATCATGAGGGGTGGGAGTGCGGGTGCTGCCAGGGTCCGTGAAAGGGAAGCCGTGTGTCTGACACTCTTGGGGAGGTGAAGCGCCTCCGCGCATACAAGCTGTAACTGTTTCGCTACGATTGTTAGAAACAACTCCAACTGTCTCCTGTTGGGCAGGGCGGCTTGCCCAGGTACCCCTGCCGGGAATCCTGTCCACCCTTGGCTCAAGGGCCACCCCGCGCGGTTCTACTCGAAGACCCCCCCCCCCCCAATATACAAGACACAAAGCAAATACAGCTGGGAATCCGGGAGGTGGAAGGGTGAGGGGCCAGGAGCGGCCGCACACCCGAAAAGTCGGTGGTAGGGTCTCCGGGGCCTCACCCCAAGGCGTCCGTGCTTCAGGTCTGGTTCCAGAACCGACGCTCCAAGGAACGGAGGATGAAGCAGCTGAGCGCGCTGGGCGCCCGGCGCCACGCCTTCTTCCGCAGTCCGCGCCGGATGCGGCCGCTCGTGGACCGTTTGGAGCCGGGCGAGCTCCTTCCCAACGGGCCCTTCTCCTTCTACGGAGGTGGGTGCGCGGCCCGGGGGCAGGGCGCGGGCAGGCCGGGTTTCGTTTCGTTGGAAGCGGGCGGCAGCGCGGAGGCGCTTCTGGCTTTCTGCAGGAGAAGCGGAGAGGGCGGGAGAGAGGGGTGGAGGCTGGGGAGGAAATGAGGGGAGGCAGTGAGACCGGATCGCCTTCCCGGTCCTGAATGAGGCCGGTGGGCAGGGAGGGAGCAGCTCCCGCGTTTGCACCCGGGCCGCCTCCGTGCGCCCGGCCGGGAACGGGAGCCCGGCGAATGGAGAGCCCCGGCGTTGCCCTCCCCAGGCCCGCTAGCGCGCCTTCCCGCCCGGTCACCCCCGCCTCACCCGGGACCCCGCCCTGACGTCCCCTCTCCCCGCCGCCACCGCAGATTACCAGAGCGACTACTACGGGCCCGGAGGCAACTACGACTTCTTTCCGCAAGGCCCCCCGTCCTCGCAGGCTCAGACGCCGGTGGACCTGCCCTTCGTACCGTCGTCCGGGCCTTCCGGGACACCCCTGGGTGGCCTGGAGCACCCGCTGCCCGGCCACCACCCGTCGAGTGAGGCGCAGCGGTTCACCGACATCCTGGCGCATCCTCCCGGGGACTCACCCAGCCCCGAGCCCAGCCTGCCCGGTCCTCTCCACTCCATGTCGGCCGAGGTCTTCGGGCCCAGCCCACCCTTCTCGTCGCTGTCGGTCAACGGCGGGGCGAGCTATGGGAACCACCTGTCTCACCCCCCAGAAATGAACGAGGCGGCCGTGTGGTAGCGGAGTCGCGCACGGCCCGCGGAGCTCGCGGCTGTACAGAAATGAACCTTCTATTTAAGAAAAACAGGAAAAAAAAAAAAACAAACAAAAAAACAAAATCACACACAAAACAGAAAAGCAAGTCATCCCCCGCCCCTCCTGCCTCCAGCCTCGGGGACCATTTTCCGTCTGGGGAGACCGGATGGGAACGGGGGACGCGAAATAGGATCCGGATCCGCCTGGAGGTAGGACCGGGATCCGAGCGCTGGCTGGCAAGGTGCAGAACTCGGGCACCCGCGGGGAATCCAGACCTCTCCCCACCTCCCACTGGACCCGGATCCTGGGACCGACGCTTCCGGAGTGAGCTTGGGGTCGGTGGGCCGCGGAAAGACAGCCGCGGGGGCGGTCAGCCAGGGAGGTGACGCCCGGAGCCGCGGGGAGGGAGGCTGCGCCCGAAGCCAGTTGAGCTGGGCGAAGTGGCCGGGGGGCGCTCCGGGCCGGCCACGAGACATCTCAGGCTCTGAGACATCTATTAGAGTTGTCTCAGAGTTCAGCAACAGCGACCACAAACTCTTAGAGCTTCAGAAACGCCGACCTGCTGTGCATCAGGTGGGACTATATATATATATTTTTTGTCTATCTGGGATTTTTGGTTTTTTTTGTTTTTGCCAAAATTGCAAAATTCTAAATGTAAAGCCCTCAGTATCAACTCTTCTACCTTCACAAAGCTCTACACACACAGATACATGCAGACACACTCGATAGGATGGTCTCCAGCCAGACCTCTTAGTAATATGACTTGAACATCAGCTGTACAAGAGAAGTATTCTACCTTTACAAACACACACACAAAATTTAAGAAAAAAAGACTATTGAACTAAAAACAGTCAACTGTTTACGTATAATGTTAAATTCAGGAGTTCAGTGTTTTACTAATATATTCTGTTTTGAAACCTCTTGTTCAAAACAAAATGTTTTGAGCAATCAACCAAAATTGTTCATTTTCTTTTCCTGTAGATGTTCTGATTTGCAGGGCTCACAGCTCACTGTGCTGGTATGTAAAAAGGTGTTGTTTACACAAGGCAAAGAGAAAACATGATATTCAGACACTTGCCAAATAGAGTAATTATAGCACAAATACTGTAAAGGTGCCTGGCACCACAACCTGAGAAAGTGTTAAAAAAAAGTGTTACAAGGTTTAAAAAAAAAAACATCTTTGCTAATTTTTAGTCCTGTTGAACATTCATGGAATTGTTAATATGACTTATATAGACCCACACAGGTTTTATTTTTGTGTCTTTAAAATAAAAGTCCAGAATATTTAAATTTTATGGTCAAATATGCAGTCAACAGCTGCTACTTTTTTTCTTTATAAATTAAATTTCTCATATGTCTTTTATTGTTCTGATAAACCTAAGCTTGTGTGACCTCCAGTGCATATTAGACCATTCACTGTATGAAAGGAAACATGTTGAATAAATTTGTGAGTTTTTAATAAAAATAGAAAATCTGATGTTTAGATAATCGGTGTGTTATTTTATGTTTTGACAACTAGAATTGATCTGTGATGGGGAGTGGAATGATCGCTCAGAAACCAGGAGAGAGAGAGACAGGACCAGGGCAGGGTTTTTACCTTGACTGTGGTTGAACCCCCTCGCTAATGCCAGCCAAGCTTTTCTCTGTGCCTTCCTTCTGTTAGTAACTACAGATTTGCATTCTGTGAATTTTAATGGATACAGTTGAAGATATGTCTGTTGATAAGTTAATATAGAATTGGAAATAGAAATCAAATCCATGGCTAAAAATGAGTGGTCTCAGTCTGTGATTAAGCGTGAGACCCCATGCACTCTCTCCTTTTCCCCTCTAAACAGGCAAAACCTGACTTGTGAATGTCAGTTACCTGTAAATAGGTGGTTAGAGGTGGTACTTTTCTGTTTCATTTCCCATAGATAATCCTGCTTTCTAATTTGGTGGTTTGAAAGATAACATAAAACGAAGGTACAGCACAGCTAGAAATGAAATACTTTAATCCCTTTCACAGAACTGATATGAAACAGTTGTTTTATAGTATTTGTTTCATTTGAAGTTCCCCAGAAGGAAAACTGTTTTGCTTGGCACAAGATACATATTACTTTCTCTGAAAGATGAGCAAAAAAAACCAATACAGAAATCAAATTTCAACGGAGAGTTGCCAATAGGTTCTGAAAAGTAGTTCAACCTCTTCCAAGCCTTCATTAAACATGGAAGGAATTTAAATATTTTATCTGCTGTGAAATACGTGTGTGTGTTTTACTATCAGACACTACTTAGAGTTCCAGAATTTCTTTTCCATTATCACCTAGATTTCAGTCTGGATTCTTTAGTTCCTTATTAAAAAGAAAAAGAAACAAAGGTTTTACTTGAAATGGTGTGCAATTTCCAGTGTTTTCATATTTTGTTAAGACACAACCAAGTGTATCTTTCTTGCTAAGAAGGCTTTAAAATAAGCCATATTTCACTGCATCCACATGACAGCTTATCCAAGGAGGAGGACTATCGGGGTGGAATCTGACAGTGTTCTTTCAGAAATCCAAATTTATGAAATACTAGGAAGACTTTTGAAACTCCTAGCCTCTGCATGCAGCACATTCCTTTATCTACTTTGTATGCAATCACTGGATCGCCTTGTTTTTGCCCTTTTAGCATTTATATACATTAAATCATAGCCAACTTATTCATTATAGCCAGCCTCCTTTAAAGACATTCATTTAACTGAACGTATGCTCATTGGGAAGCTGCATTTTCCTATCAAGCCTGCTGAATTATTTAGCAGTTTCATTGTGGAATCCGGTACTTGATAAGAAGCATTTTAGAGTTGGTGCTCTGGGTGGACGCAATTCTTCTCTCTATGACTCCGTGAATCCCAGCAGCAGCTTAGTCTTCCCACTGGGTGCTGTATCCAGAACCCTAAAGGAGACCCTGGACAGGTGGCAAAGTTTAGCAGTCAAATTTGGAGCCGCGTGAGAGGGGGAGGTCTAGGAATGTCAAGGATTGTTCTCATGCCCATCAGAGCTGTGCCCCCCACCTCTGGCTCTGAGGTGCAGAGGAGCCCAGCACCATCCCCAGCGTGTTAGGATGCCTTAAAGGCAGGAGGGTAGTGCCGGGAGGTCCCCTTCCGCCCTGAGAGCTGAGAGCGCAGTCTCTTCTTCCTGGGCTTGGCAGCCTGGTTTCTCCCCGCGGCCATCTTAGAGCTGCCACCTCTGGCCACCTGTCCTCAGGGTTCCAGCCTGCCCTGGGCGAGGGAGGCAAAGCTCACCCACCTCTCTTTTCCAGAATGGAGGCAAGTGGGAACTGCTTTGGGATGAGATGAGGCAGGGGAGGAATATTGGACAGGCACTGGCAGGGGCCTGGGGCCCTTGAGAGTATCTGAGAAGAGAGAAGGGTAAGCACCTGGTTTCCCTAAACTCTTGAGCTCCTGGAAGAGATATCTGATTGGGACAATGGGGTAGGGGTGGTATCCAATGTCACCCTTGCCTATCGTCTGCTTTTCCTACACCTGTCTGCCACTTTGCCGCTCTGAGGCAGTAGGCAGAGGAGCCGTGAACTGGGAGATCCTTTGACCTTCTCCAGACAGGATTGTTCTTTTGGGAGCACGCTCTCATTCCCTTGCCCGTCCTCATCTCTTTTGCTCACATCACTAGGATTTACATTTACTAGCCAGGGTTTACATTTCTTCTAAGAGGTAGAGTCTTTAAAAATAGCCCCTCCCATAGTCCATCTTCCATCTCCCCTCCCACCCCTGTCAGGAAACCCCTCCTCCCTTCTCAGGAAACCAGAATCAAGTCAGGAGGGCCCCCCCTGAGCGAGACTTTTAGAAGGTTGCTGCCTTGTGCATCTCCATCTCTCAGCGGCATCTCAAGTCTTAGGACTTCTTTCCTCCACTCCTGGAGTCCCCTCCCTATCCTCAGGATGGGGGTAGGATGGCAGGGGAAACATTTTGGGGGCCCTGAGGTATGTGAACAGGAGTAGGGTGGTCTTGATTTCTTCCTCAAAAGGCTTCCCAAGTCAGTGGGCACCTGGCCAGGAACCAAAGAGTGGGAGAGCAGACGTTTTCTGCCCAGAATTATCCAGCAGTGTCCTGTTTGCATGACAGCTTAGACGTGGTCTCTGCCTTGATTCACCTCCTCCCTCCTCCCTTTCTCTCCCTCACCTTTTTTTTTTTTCTTAACCCCAAGACCAAGTTTCTGAGCTTTATCAGTGTCCCAAATAGGAAGGGAAGAGGACTGGGGGAAATAATTTCCTAAATGTGGGGTGAGGGGAAACATTTTTGTCCTTCAAAGCCCAGGGCGATGGCTGGCCCAGCCCACTGAGTATGCTTTTGCTCTGGAGGCCCCAGATGCAGGCGCCAGACTGCAATTAAAGGGGATATGTTATTTGTGTTTTTGCTTTAAAGCTGTTTTCTAGACTGAATTCTATTGCAGGTGATAAAAAGCAGTTCTCCTTGCCTCAGTGCCTTGCCTAGGGTGCTCCCATCCTAGGCTGGAGTTCCTTCCCTTCAGAGTCTGTGAATGTCTACCCTGAGGGCTGTCCTTCTTAGGAAGCAGCGGACATGGGACAAGTGGCCTTTTATTGTTCTTGACGCTGGTGGCATATGAAGACCAGGGAAGTCAAGGACCCACACTTCCCTTGGGTTACATGGGAGACACTGGAGAATTGGGGGCTCCCCAAGCTGTTCAGCTGTGGGATCCAAATGGCCCGGGCTGCTTCTAGGAAGGGCAGGAGGCCACCCCTAACCCTGTTTTCTGGATCCATTTGAGGCAGTTTCTATTTAGGAGCTTCAAGGTCTTTACAGGTAACCTCAAACAGACACTATAAGGAGAGACCACTTTGTTCTTCCCTGATGATCCCTTTTTCCAGCTTCTGTTTACATGTTTGTTTGCCCTCCTCCGCTGATCACCACCAGGGGAGAATCTAACTTACTATCTTTGTATCTCATTTAGCAGTGCCTGCCACATAGCGGGCAGTCAGGGAATGCATGATGAAGGAAAGTGCATATAAACGGACTGTATTTTTCTATGTACCTGGGTGCAGTTAAATTGATCCTATTGGGTCTTTATATTTTGAGTCCATCTCTGCCCCTCTAACTGTTGATTTGAGTTTTTCCCCACTTGTGCACCAGTTTCAAGTGTATGCCCTCATCTTTGAATAGCAAGGTTATCAATCCTGATGGGTATGCAGTAGAGTAATCCTCACGCCGCCCCCTTTTCCCTGCACAGACAAGGCTACTTGGAAAAGTTATAGAATTGATCTTTATTTATGCACAGCCATAGCACTTTCTGTAATAATTATTCCTATTAATAAAGATGCCAGCAGTCCACCGCACACTTAACACCTGCCCATCCCTTACGTAGGATTTCCAAATCAGGACTACCGCTGGGCCAGAAGCGTGTGCCGAGCCCCAGACTCCTCCAAATTGTGAAATGCCAAACCTGCTCTGGATCCCAGTCTGTGCTTGCCCTAAAGTACACGTGAGGCTCGAGACGCTTACCCTTTACTCCTCCTGTTTTCCAAATGAGTCACCGCAGGTCATGGCTACACTACACTTTATTCCCAAGTAAATCTCGGACAAATCTCGAGGCATACTTTACGCAAGAGGACGCGAGCCGCGCTTCACAGAGTCTCGGCTCTGGGCCAGCGGCAGCCACGTGCCCTTGCGCGCTCCCGCGCGGCCCAACCCCTCCCCTCCCCCCGCCCCTCGGCGCAGGCGCACACGCACACGCGTCAGCCTTCCGGGCGCGTGCGCCTCCGTCCTAGCAACGCCCGTAGTGACGCAAGCCCCGCCCCCTCCCGGGAGCCTCCCGGAAGTTGGCGACCCGGAGCCGGGCGCGCAACTCGGCGCTTCCCTGACGGTTCGCGGGGATCCGTCTCTCAGGAGAGAGGACTTGGCAGGGGGAGAGCAACGTTCAGGAGCGCGGCGCCGGGCGAGGCCTTGGTGACCATGGCGGGACCGCAGTCTCTGGCGCTGCAGCTGGAGCAGTTGTTGAACCCGCGACCGCGCGAAGCGGATCCTGAGGCCGAGCCGGAGGAGGGTGAGGCCTGACGGGGGCAAGGCCACGTGCGGAGCGGCGGGCCCGGCCCCGGGAGGACTTGGGCGGTGCGTGAGGAGCCGGCAGCGGGGCCTTGCCGCCCAGCCTACCTTCCTTTCCCCCTGCGCGGAGGAAAACTCCTTCCCGGGAAGGGGGACCCCCGGGACTCGGGGAGGAGAGGGTCGGGATTCTCCTGACGCGCTTTCTGGACTTGGTGCTCGGGTGGGCGGGGCTCCCGGAGCACAGATTTGGGTTAACTGTTGATCCAGGGCTGTGGCGGACAGCCAGGTTGGCCTCGGATTGGTAGTCATCTTTCGGGATGCCCTTACTGGCATCGCATTAGAAATGAGGAGAAGGAAGTTTAATTCTATGAAAAAAAAAACAAACTGCCTACCTCTGATAACTTACTTGGAGGATTGAAGGAAGAAGTAGGCGTTCGTGGTGCCCCTTAAGCCTTTTCAGGCCTCAACACGCTTGCTTAGTGGTTGACGAATAAGGCTGCCGTTCTGTAAGCTGCTGTTCAATGTCTAGTTGAGAGTAATCCTGCTTTAGGCTTGAGTCCGAGAAGTGCGAGGAAGGGAGAATACAGAGGGATAAATATGAGTGCTGGACCGTTTCTTAGGAATAATCAGTTGAAGGAACTGAGGTTGTTTAGCCTGGATAAGCAAAGAAAACTCCCGAGGGATGGGCTGGAGTAGGATACAACATGATGATGGCTGACGAAATGTCTGAGTGACTGTCGCATGTGGAGGAGGAATTTAGACTTAGTTTTCTATGTTCCAAGGCCTGGAAATACATCTTTCTAGTAGATGCAGAGAGTCAGCTTTCTGTTCAGGAATAGCAGCAAGGTAGTAAGTGGTCTGGAGATAGTGAGGTCCCTGTTCTCAGAAGTTGGTGGGGATTTTGCAGAGGACGTTCAAGCATGAATTTAAAGGGTTGAACAGGGTTGCCCTTAAAGTTGGTTCTAACTAGGAGGTTCTGATTACTTTTTCCCCTCCCCCCACAGCCACTGCTGCCAAAGTGATTGACAGGTTTGATGAAGGGGAAGATGGGGAAGGTGATTATCAGGCGGTGGGTAGCATTCGAAAGCTGGCATCAGCCTCCCTCTTGGACACAGACAAGAGATATTCTGGCAAGACCACGTCTAGAAAAGCTTGGAAGGAAGACCAGTGGGAGCAGCCTCCGTCAGGCTCATCTGGTGAGTAGACCTATTTGCATGTCTTTCCTAATTTTGGGGGATTAAAATCTTTTTTTTTTTTTTTTTTGTGATCTCTGCACAGCCAGTCTGGATGCCCCACCTACTGTCATTGATTCGGCATTAGAAATGGCCCTCTGAAGTACTTAATTTCACTTTGTAAGGAATCTAAAGCCTAGAGCTATTAAGTTGCTCTATTCCTAATGTTTACACTAATGGTTCACCCTGAAATGGAGTGACAGAGAAGGCCTTCTATATTTAGATTTTGGAGAGGGCTATGTGTTGGGCTTCCCAGGTGGTGCTAGTAGTAAAGAATCCGCCTGCCAATGCAGGAGACGTAAGAGATGTGGGTTTGATTCCTGGATCAGGAAGATCCCTGGAGAAGGACATGACAACCCACTCTGGTATTCTTGCCTGGAGAATCCAGTGGAATGAGGAGCCTGGCAGGCTGTGTATAGTCCATGGAGTCACACAGAGTAGGACATGACTAAAGCAACTTAGCACACATGCACACACGATGTGTTGGAAAAAGCATTGTGTCTGATGAGCATGCTACTCATAGATTTTCCTTTGGTTTGTCAAGTCTTGCATTGAGTCACTGGATAATATTAATTCGTGACACTCATTTCTTTGCCGTTGTAAAATTTTCATAACCCTTCCCTGTTCCCTGCAAGATTTAGGAGGATGTGGGCTTATAGTTTTAAAGATTGTGAGTTTCTCTGAGTGGAAGAAGGGGGCTGGATATGGTGATTCGTGAGTGGATGCTATTTGTTTTCCTGTAGAGAAGTCAGAGGGACCATGTTGAGAACCCACAGATAATGTGAAAGAAATAATCAGACATGCTCTGATATCCCTGATTTAAGCCTTGAAACAGTTCTGGGTACACGATCATCTTGTTTAATCTTCCCAGCAGCCCTGTGAGGTTGCTACTGTTTATCCCCATTTTGCAGATAAGGAAGTTGAGGGGCTTATTTGTTACGTAACTTGCGCAAGGTCGTATATCTAGTAAGTGCAGCCCAGAACTCAAATAAGGCAGTCTGACTCTAAGTTCTATGCTTTAAACTACTAGCATACATGTAAAGAACTTAAAGAATTATTTCTCTTTATTGTTTGGAACTGTATAGTTTTGACAGTCTTCTGTGTCTTGAGTCTATGTATCAAAGTATATCTGATATTCACTTAAAGAAGTACTTAAGACCTATTATGTTTTCATAAAATCTTTGTTTTATGAAGAAAGTTGTTGGTAACAGGCCCCTGTGCAGTTATGCTTCCCGTATGTGGGATCTTTGTGTTCTGCACTGGAAGAGATTGGATGATCAATGATGACACATAAAGACCTGTAAGTATCAGAAGTAAAAGTAATTTTTTCTATAATTTCTATAATATAATTCAGATTTTTCTATAAGTAAAATCAGAAGCCATAACTAATATTCTGTATACTGAAGGATCAAGTTTAGACACCTTCCCATGGAAGACAAAACCCCTCCTGGCGGGACTTCTCTGGAGGTCCAGTGGTTAAGACTGCGCTGCTGTTGCAGGGGGCACGGGTTGGATCCCTGGTCAGGGAACTAGCATACTGCATGCGTTTGTGCTAAGTTGCTTTAGTTGTGTCTGATTCTGTGCGACCCTATAGACTGTAGCTTTCTCTGTCAGTGGGATTCTCCAGTCAAGAATACTGAAGTGGGTTGCCATGTCCTCCAGGGGATCTTCCCAACCCAGGGATCGTACCCATGTCTTTTACCTCTCCTGCATTTGGCTGACGGGTTCTTTACCACTAATACCACCTGCGAAGCCCTGTATGCTGCATGGCATGGCCTAAAATTAAAAAAAAAAACAAACCTTGAATAACTCTCTGGGCTCATAACCCAGCATTCTACACCTCAATGTACTTTTTTTTTTAAATTTATTTATTTTTGGCTGTGCTGGGTCCATGTTGCTTCATGTAGACTTTCTTTAGTTGCAGTGCATGGACTTCTCATTGTGGTGGCATCTCTAGTTGCAGAGCAAGCTCTCCAATGCACGGGCTTCAGTAGTTGTGGCGCACAGGCTTAGTTGCCTCTTGCACCAAACAGCATGTGGAATCTTCTGAACCAGGGATCGAACGCTTATCCCCTGCATTGGCAGGCAGACTTGCAAGCAGTGGATCCCCGTAGAATTCCCTCAGTACACTTTTGTGTGCTGGACCTTTGTTTCTGCTGCTTTTCCTTTCCTTCCCTTTTCTCTGTCTGATGAGCTGCTATTTATGCTTAATAAGTAAAACTATAAGGTATCTTTCACCTGAAGCCATCTCTCACTGTACTAACGACCCTGCAGTGTGGTTGTTGGTTGTGTGTATCTACCACTCCTAGCAGACTGTGAACCCCTCCCCACAGATACTACATTCTATTTGTCAGTCTCTAGTATTTATCCAAGGCTGGTTCATAATAAAGTATTTAATAATAAGCATCACTAGTGTGATAGGGATTGTGCTATTGAGTTGCATTGAGTACGGTAATACTTGTGTTGTTTTTTTTGGACAGGTGCCATAATCCTTTAGGGAATTGAAAGATATGGCCAAGTATTTGTTTCAAGTTTTTCCTTTTCCCTCCCTTGTTTAGATAAAGAAATATCTGATGAGGACAGGTCTGCAGATGGAGATTCAGAGGACCTGGGCCTGGAGGAGTCTGATGAGGAAGCCATGAGTGCTGAGGATCAGGAGGGCGGGGACGAAGGGGACAGCAGCCTGGCCTGGAAGAAGAGGAGTGGGAGCCACTCACGGACGTCATCGGGCTTCAGTGTCCAGAGCATCAGTGACTTTGAAAAATTTACTGAGGGAATGGATGACCTTGGTAGCAGTGAGGAGGAAGAGGACGACGAGGAGGAGAGTGGTTTGGAAGAAGGGGAAGGTGAGGAAGACTTTGAAGATGTGAGTGAGGAAGACAAGGCCGAAGACAGGGCCAGTGAGGACGACGGGGTGGTGATGACCTTCTCTGAGGCCAAAGTTTCTGAGGAGGTGGAGAAAGGCCGAGCTGTGAAGAATCAGATAGGTTTGTATGTATGCTATTTGCTTATTTTTCAGAGTGTCTGCATTTGCTCTCCATTTTGTTTGTCTGTTTTAGGCAGTTTGCTGTCTCCCGTGTATGTGTGTGTGTATGAGTCACTCAGTCGTGTCCAACTCTTTGCGACCCTATTGACCGTAGCCTGCCAGGCCCCTCTGTCCATGGAATTCTGCAGGCAAAAATACTGGAGTGGGTAGCTGTTTCCTTCTCCAGGGGATCTTCCCGACCCAGGGACCCAACCCACGTCTCTTGCTCTGCAGGCAGATTCTTTACCGACTGCGCCACCAGGGAAGCCCTTGCTCTCTCCTGTGTCTTGTGTCCTGCCAGTTCCTTGGTGACGTGCCCCACTTACCTAGAGGCCTAAAGCACCATTCCCCTGTGCTTGACCCACCCCTGCTCCCCTCACCTGGTTCACTGGCTCTGCCCTAGTACTTCGGGCAGCTGAGGAAGGTTGAGGAGGAGAGCATCTTCTCTTGTTGGGCTGTAGCATCCTTTCTCTAATGTAGCAAGTCAAGATACTGGATTTATCCAGATATCTCATGCGTCCAGATACTGGATTTATTTCCTGTAATAAATAGAGCGTTCCATGGTGTGAAACTGTGATAAAGCCGTGCTGCTTAGAGGCTGTTTTGATTTCCGGTCCCTCCCCTACTCCTCACCTCAGGAAGATTTTATAACTGAGAAATGCAATTCTATTTTCTGTCTCAGCACTGTGGGACCAGCTCTTGGAAGGAAGGATAAAGCTGCAAAAGGCTCTGCTGACCACCAATCAGCTTCCTCAACCAGATGTTTTCCCTGTCTTCAAGGACAAAGGTGGCCCAGAATTTGCCAGCGCCCTGAAAAACAGTAAGAGTACTCACGCTGCACTGGGATGCTCAGAACCCCGGGGGTTCATTGGGATCTACTGGGATTGTATTCACAGCACCACGGAGTTGAGAAGACTTGGCTTTAGTGATGATAGAAGATAGTGATTTTTAACTTAAAAGAGATGGCAGTATAACCCTTTTGTCAAATTAAGGCAACTTTGATCAAGACAGATGGAGTTCTGTCTATTCTTATTTCTACCCCTGATCTCACATGCCCTCCCCCTCCCCTTGGTTTTGAGTTACTTTTTAAAAATTTTATTTTAAAACCTTTAGGTTTTTTGTTTTTCTAAATATTTATTTATTTGACCATGCTGGGTCTTAGTTGGGACACTCAGGATCTTTGATCTTTGTTGCACAATGCTGGGTTCTTTAGTAGTGGCATGAGAACTCTTGGCTGCAGCCTGTGGGATCCAGTTCCCTGACCAGGGCTCGGACCTGTGGACCCTGCACTGGGAGTATGGAGTCTTAGCCACCAAACCTTGAGGGAAGTCCCTGAGTTACTCTTTTAATGCTCGGAGAGAACCCGCTAGTACAAAACGAAAGGGAGACAGTAAATAACTAAACTCAGTTGGTTTAAGTTGTATATCATGTGCTTAAAGGATGCCTTGCTTTGTTGGGCAGTTTCTAGAACAACATTCAGAGATGACCTTACTTCTGTCTTCCTCTGAGTTGCATAGAGTGAGGAGAAGGTGAGGACCGCAGGAGGAGGAAAAAGTTATGAAGGAGAACTGCTGGTCTGTGAAGTCCCAGAATTTTAGGAAAGAAAAGGAATTTCGTAATTATTTTCCAGATGAGAGAACCAAAGCTCAGAGAGAATGAGTCGCCCATAGTTACATAGCTGGATCCCGCCTTGCAGAAACAGACTCCTCCTGCCTTTCTGCCTTCTGATCTAGGAGCTGCCTGCTGTGTGCCCGTGTGCCCAGCGGCACTGAGGACTGGGGCTGAGGGAGGCGCGGGGTACTGGGATTACCATCCCTTGTTTGCAGGCTGAGACTTAGTGGGTTTTTTTTTTTTTTTTTAATATTGATTTATTTGGCTGTGCTGGGTCTTAGTTGTGGCATGCAGGATTTTTGGTAGTGGCATGTAAGATCTTTACTTGGGGCATGCGAACTATTAGTTGTGGCATGTGAAATCTAGTTCCCTGACCAGAGATTGAACCTGGGCCCACTGCATTGGGAGGACGGGGTCTGAGCCACGGAACCACCAGGGAAGTCTTGAGGCATACTGTTGTCATTTGCTCTTTCAAGCTTGTTTTTATAATATCAAGGAGTTTGAATGAGAAGGTTGCTGAGGAGGACATCTGATTTGGTATCTGCCTCTTGGTAGAATCACCTTA